>NW_017307790.1:208247-240914 GCF_000935625.1 Nanorana parkeri
TTTCCCCCCCACCCCCCCCCCCCCCCCCTTCTACTCTGGCTGTTGTATGTCCCTCAGCGTCCTCACGTCTAATGCAGGTGAATGGACTGTATTAGACCCTAGACCAAAACGAGCAGTTAACCCTTGAGCCACACTGCAAGGGTTAATTTATCTACAACCTGGAGTTCTTTGTTTAACTGGAATCAGATGGAAACTAGAAAGTGGACCAACTCCCCCCCAAACATGAGAGTTTAGTTATACATAAACAACAGAGAGTTGAACCATCAGCCAGATTTGTACATGTTTTAAAGTCTCTTCAATGGCAAGCGATTCCCACAGTAGTTTATGTCTCTCTGCTCTTCCACAAAGCCATCACAAAGATGTAATTCTCATGCAGCTGGATTTCCTATTTTTTATTTATTCTACATTATGGAGAATCCATCAGAGGGAGCATGGGGGAATTTCATCATCGAATTCCCTCAAACGTGTAAGAAGCCTTAGGCTAGGTTCACACCTAGGCGATTAAGCTGGTGAGCTGTTTTCTCGCAGGTTTTTGCGCGTTTTCGTTTGATGCGACTGTGCTTTGAAAACTGTGCGGCTGTTGCACGGTTTTCAGTGCATATAGATGTCTATGGGACCCAAACCGTGTGACAACTGCCGGAAAATAGCTCCTGCATCATTTTGCGTGACATTTCGTGGCCATTTCATCCACGCAACAAACTGCAAAGGTGTGAACCTAGCCTAAGAGTAATCTTAAGTTGCCAACAACCCAAAACTGAATATTTGTTTTGAGTGTAGTCAGACTTCCATATAGCACGATTATGTAATTGTGCATTGGCTACTGGGGTATTTGAAACTTGAACAGTGTATAAAGTGACCTATACACACCGTGGCACAAATATGAGAGGCCATACAAAGAATATTTACCTTGACCTCTTGTGTACAAAGGAGGTCTCATGTTCAAAGCTCTGTGCACGTTAATATTTTTTTTCGTGCATGGACAAACATTGTGTTAAGGTAGCCCATGAAATTTAAATGGGCCCATAATAAGCCTCAAGAACGGTACTTTTCTATGTCGATGTAGTGCACTGTAACGCACAGAGAATTCACATATGTGCACTGTGGGGAAATGCACATCAGGTGCATTGCTGTATACCAGTGGTGGTCAACATGAAAATTATGGAGGGCCTTAAGGGAGGTCCCCAAAACTTCCAGAGGGCCACTCAATGGTAGCATGTTTTCATGTGTTGAGGTGCATTACTTCAAGTTAGGCAGGCCATTTAAAAAAAAATTGTCTGTAATGCACATCAATGCACATCAATTTTGTTCCTGCTGCATTTACTGCAGCATACCACAAAGCAAACGGAAGAAAAAGTGGGTGTAACATAATTCCCATTATTGTTGTCAGTGGAGGTAATAGTAGCTCCTAGCATTTGAGTCAGTGTATGCAATAATAATAACCAGCATTGGAACCCCCAGCATTAGTGTCAATAATTGCAATATTAACAGTGGACGCAATAATAACACCGCCAGGCATTGGGGACAGTGACTGCAATAATAACCCCTAGGGTGTTTTCAAGGAGATATATTTAGTAAGCTTGGATTAAGAGGAGATATGCACATGAGGTTTTATTTTTATATTCATTGGGCCATTTGAATGGATTAATTCGTTTTTGACTTTGAACTATGAGAAGAACACTTGGTTATGACATAACACTTGGTTATCTAAATATGGTCACTAAAGGGGTATTAGTTATAGTAAATAGGATTTCGAAATATTCAACCAGTGAGATTAAATAAAGTAATAAAATCATTATTGCAGCCATATCATAGACCATAAGAACCCCGTGCTATCTGTGTGCACCCATGGCTCCGCCGCATGATGTCTGGGAGGGGCGGGATTCTGATCCATGTCACTCGGAGATAGATTTGCAGATGATTTCTGGACCTTGGGTAAGTGATGGGACTAAGCCCTGCAAGCGTGTTACAGCATATAAAATACTAAAGAATGAGCATTGCACATATATGGATTTATTAATAAACAATGGATGATATACTCTTAATTAGATTCCTACCACAATATTCCCTGATGAAGTACATGAACGAAACGCGTTGGAAATCTGTGGAGTTTTCATTACAATAACGTGATAAGAATATGAAACAATTGAATGGGATTTTGCCTATGGTTTTAAATATTATGTAGAATATGTTTAATATGAAATGAGACTATTAATGAGGAATCCATGAATCTTGTATATTTTTTGTAAATCATGATCTTATAGAACAGAATTGAGGAATCGAATAATCATGTATGTATTTTATGCCTGAATCATTACATTTTAAGATATTTAATAAATTATATATTTACAAAAAAAGTCTGGCACCTCGTTCAAAACCCCTACACTACTAGGATTGTAGTTTTTTTTTGTGAACAATATAATTTGACAGGGGTGAGGTCTCAGACCATTTGGGTTACATGGTTCTGGGTAGTAATATTTTGTTTGTACCAGTAAAAATTAAACTAACATAAAAAAAAATTAAATGGGAAAAAAAAATGTTTAAGTCCCCCGCCCCCCAGATACACACGCATCGGAGCGCCTATGTGCAAAAAACGACAATTGTGCTGCACATGTTACATATCGCCTCGAACGTCGCAGTGAGAGCATTAATGCCATTTTTCTGCCGATACAACAATGCATCCCTGCTTTCTTTCCTCCACGCTGGGCACTGCTCTGTGTCCCAGCAGGGAGGATAGAAAGTGAAAACCAGCCGAGCGCTGCAGGAGGAGAGCGCTGTGTTTGGGGAGTTTTTTTTGGGGGGGGGCGAAAAAAAAATCCTGCACCAGGGCCTTTTGTTCCTTAGGTCCGCCACTGTGTCACATCTATGCAGAGATCAAATGAGCTTGTAGATAAGTATAGTCATACTTCTAAAAGTTAAAAAATAAAGAAAACTGGAAATTGTAGTCCACCCATAAGGAATTACACAGGTTCAACCTTAATTGCATCCAAGTTGAAACTAAAATGGTATATACAGTATATTGTAACATACACTATGTATAGATATGTTTAAAACCATTATATTCTCCAACATATTCGCTCTCTCTCCTCAGAGACCCAGCAGAGGAGGTTGGGAAGGCTGTATGAATCTCTACACTGGGGGTGTCATTATGAAATAGCTATAAGACTGTTTTAATTATGTATATGGCTCTGTAAAACATAGTGTAGTATAAATCAGAATATTATATCCCATAATAACGATTCATTATATCCCCAGGTAGATGTGCATACTTTTCAGCTTTCAAAGGCTGCATGATGATATTCATCTATATAAAGGAAAAATACAGGTATTAAAGTTACCGATCTACTCAAGAGTCAGGTGAACACCCATATAGTTTTATAAGATATAAAATGTGTGTTGTAATAAAAATATTTTATATTCTTTCTTCTTTGTGACCAAATAGTAAGAGAGTGGCTAAATATAAGGGTGTGCTTATGAGGTAACAATAATGCACAGAATATGATCAGCTTTATATGACTAACAAGCTTCCGTATCCATCAAGTCCAAATACATGACAAAAGTTCCTAAAAATGCACCTCCAGTGATTGTACAGCCCTCCAACTCATCTTCCCCAGATAGCGGTCAGTCAGCAACACCAAGCTCAGTTGTGGTGGGTCATCTGCCCTAAACATGCTGACATCATGACACATGTGTCATGTGTTCCAAGGACACAGCACATTTCAGGCCTAGGGAGAAAACTCCACCGAAACATACACAAGCGTGAGGGGAAACACCTCCCCCCGCCACACAAAGAACAAAGATGGCAGTAAAGCTACGGGGAAATTCTAGACTACCTGCAGTACACAAGGGAGGGTGGGTAATCTCAGATAGAACACTGAGCTAAAGGGAGTAAATTCCCTGTGTCTGGTGCTGCAACCATGCACCACCTAAAGGAACTTGACATAGGCATGAGTGGCATCAAGTCTCATTGATACCCCCTCATAAAGCATACATCCAGTTGGTACCCAATAAAACAGTTTTACAGCATTGCAGCTAGCATATAAAGCCATGAATAACAAATATATTAACAAGCTCTCAATACACTTCAAGTCCTGCATTTAAAGGTTCCGTTCCGCTTACAGGGGTCACCTCGCTGATTGCCCCCAAATTACTATGAACTAAATATATCTTTTATTTAGGTGGCTCTCTGAAACTCCAGTTCTGGAGTAGTAAATGGTCACCTTAAAATCTGACATTAATAAATACCAATATCTGTTGAGGATTTCAAAAACCTATGTTGGCACTTATATCTAGTCACCACTTTAATGGTATCCTTTTCTCAAAGGGATTTTTGATTAAACAATGAAGACGCCTTGTAATTCTGGTTTGCTGAATTACTTTTAAGGCTGTTTCTACTATATTCCTTTAGTAATAGTCTTTCTTGTAGCATATTTGCTTCTCTAAAGAAGTCAATATAATCAGAATAGTTATATCTTAGTCACATTTACTGACTGTAGAAGATACTCCTTAAGTGGTGTTGGGTGTCCACTAGTAGCAAAATCCTATTACTCACAGTGGGCTTATAATATAAATTACTAGCTAGACTGTTAACTTCCTGGTGTGTTATCTCCCCATGCTGGGGGATTAGGCTGTTTGCTAGTTTACCGCATGATTGACTGGGGCAATGTCACTATAAATACACTATATTGCCAAAAGTATTGGGACGCCTGCCTTTACATGAACTTTAATGGCATCCCAGTCTTAGTCCGTAGTGTTCAATATTGAGTTGGCCCACCCTTTGCAGCTATAACAGCTTCATCTCTTCCGAGAAGGCTGTCCACAAGGTTTAGGAGTGTGTCTATGGGAATGTTTGACCATTCTTCCAGAAGCGCATATGTGAGGTCAGGTAGTGATGTTGGACGAGAAGGCCTGGCTCGCAGTCTCCGCTCTAATTCATCCCAAAGGTGTTCTATCGGGTTGAGGCCAGTCATGTTCCTCCACCCCAAACTCGCTCATCTATGTCTTTATGGATCTTGCTTTGTGCACTGGTGCGCAGTCATGTTGGAACAGGAAGGAGACATGAAATTGTCCAAAATGTCTTGGTATGCTGATGCCTTAAGAGTTCCCTTCTCTGTATGTCTCCCCCCACCTTATGTCTGTCTGAGTACTGTCTACCACCAGGGGATACAACATGGTCTCTTATTTCAACTTTTACACTACTGGTTCGAGGCTTAATTTACAGGCGCCATGGCTGAAAACTGCTTCAGGAACCCACCCATGGGCCCTATACTTTACTGTTCCCTGGGGCATGTGATTGTCCCTAATGGAATGTGTGATCCTTTAATATCAGTGCCTCGTATTTGACCGGGTTTATCAACATCTGTACCGTGTTGCCTACTTTTTCTACTGTTTGTATTTTTTGTACTGAAAACCTAATAAAAACTGATTGTTTAAAAAGAGTTCCCTTCACTGGAACTAAGGGGCCAAGCCCAACCCCTGAAAAACAACACCACACCATAATCCCCCCTCCACCAAACTTTACACTTGGCACAATGCAGTCAGGTGTGTACCGTTCTCCTGGCAATCGCTAAACCCAGACACATCCATTGGATTGCCAGACAGAGAAGCATGATTCATCACTCCAGAGAACACGTCTCCACTTCTCTAGAGTCCAGTGACGGTGTGCTTTACACCACTGCATCTGACGCTTTGCATTGCACTTGGTGATGTAAGGTTTGGATGCAGCTGCTTGGCCAGGGAAACCGATTACATGAAGCTCTCTACGCACTGTTGTTGTGCCAATCTGAAGGCCACACCAAGTTTGGAGGTCTGTAGCTATTGATTCTGCAGATAGTTGGCGACTTCTGCACACTGTGCACTTCAGCATGCGCTGGTTTGTCCCCTGAAGAAGCAGATTGGTAGTCTGCAAAACAAGTTGAGATGGTTTCACTTATCTGACTACTGCAATCTGTGCTTTTGGATTGGAAACATCTAGAATGGGATTATTTGTATATACATAATGTAGTGGAAAAAGGGGGCTCCAGATATACACTGTTTCCCCAAAAATAAGACCCACCCTGAAAATAAGACCTAGTACTATTTTTGGGAATTGCTAAAATATAAGACCTACCCCGAAAATAAGACCTAGTTGTGACCATTCCCAGGGCCGGTGGTGGCATAAAGGGGGAACCTGAAGAGCCGCGGCAGAGGCAGGAGATAATCAGCGGCACCAACGAAGCCAGCGCTAGAGGAAGTAAGGCGGCACCAGAGGGAGCAGAGCCGCATAAGCCGATGCCTTCTCTATAGACCCGACTCCTGTCACAGGCGGAGTTATACAAAATGAACTCCGCCTGTGATGAATCGATAGTGAAAGTGCACTTCGCTCATCCTGGCCAGCGATTGGTTAGGAAATTTGCTCTTGGAAAGGTACGGCACCAATGATTCCCCTGATCACCATACTTTTGTACATGAATAAGTGTGGATTTTTGTACATACAAAAATAAAGACCTACCCCGAAAATAAGACCTAGTGTGTTTTTTTTGAGCCAAAAAAAATATAAGACAGTGTCTTATTTTCGGGGGAAACACGGTATAGAGGACATGTATTACATATATCTCAATAGATGTGATGTTTTTGCAAGTGATCTATAATGCATTTTGCTCTATATGTTTTTTAACAGTTACTTTGTGACTAAAACCAAGTATATTTTATGAAGTGTATCATTCCTGAAGATGTGTTGATCTAGCACCCTAAAAGTCCTGTTTCTCTATATGACCTATGGTTTTAACCAGTCCTTAATAGTTAAAACTCCATATTAATCACACACCCAAACAGATGAATGCTGTTTACATGCTTCCCTGCTCCCTCCATGCCTGCTCCATATAGGCCGTTATGGACTTTCAATTAGAGAGAGAAAGTCTGAAAGAAAACAGAAAGAAAAGCTCTGTGATTCCTATGGCATGGGTGTATGCTGTATTAAATGTTTATTTGTAAAAGAACATACATTTACAATAAAATTGACACAAAACCATTAGTTTCCCTTTGAAGAACACCTGAGTATGGTAAAGGTTAGTCCTTTGTATTAGGACCATCTAAACTACAGATTGTTGTCAGAAACCGAATGGTTTTTTTTAGAGAAAGTTGTTTAGCTGCATAAGACCCTGTTTGTTTGTTTAGTTATTTATTTTTATATCGTTATAAACATGCTGTTTTGCAAGTTTTGCATTGCCATGTTTTGTTTGTCTGTGAAGGTTCTCATTCATCCAGGCCATGGTATATCTGTAGAAAATAAGTCATGGCAACTAGACTTGCTGTATTTTTCTTGAAGACATTTCACTGGTCATCCAACCAGCTGTCTCAATTCGGAATGACTTGTACAAAAATTATCTGGGAATAAATATGGTGAATGTTGCTCCGATCCACATAATCTGTTAGTCACAACCAGGTGTTGATTGCATTTGCAATGTACAGATATATATGTTTTGTTTATTTGTGATCTAAAATAAAAACATGTTTAACCTACTGATGCCCGATTTTAAGGAATATGTATGATTGTTCACACTTAGTGAATTCCATCATTAATACAACACTTCTTTCATGACTAGCCTGTGTATTATACCTGTGTGGGTCACAAGACCAGGCATATTTATACACAGTAGACCAATGATAATATCTGCTTAGGAATACATAAATCTCTATGATAATTTAGTTTGTTTGGCTACAACTGCATATATTCAGATCTTTTAGATTTTACCATAGGGTTGCATATAGAAATGTGGAAAAATATCTGACTCTTCTATAGTCCCTAAAACTTTAGGGTATATGGGCACCTATCCACATCCTCTCTTCAATCCATACTGAGAAGAGTACAGTAAGCTTTTCATTATTCTTAAGCCTAAACTCTGACTTTTTGCATATATTCACCCATCTTCGTTCACTTTAATGAAAAGAAACAAGCAGACCACCTGGCATAACTGAGACCTTTCATCTTCTTTCACTTAGTCTGTTAGCCATCCCTGTGTAATCACTTATTAAATTATTTCCAGCTTCTGCTCAGAATACAGCCTTTCCTACAGCCAATGCAAATGATATCCGATGTCAGGTGGTAATAGGTCAATGCTGCCAAACATTTTGGATGTCATTTACTATACCCCAATAGAATGAATAGCATTAGGATGATGACAAACAAAAATCTCTAAAATGTCTAAATTTAGCAAATGTCAAAACAATTCTCAAGATGTCTTCCAATTCTAATTTAACCAACAGACTTGCCGCATTTATTAGAGCTGGTGTGCATTCCAAACTTCTTGCGTATGGACAGCCTGTTTATACTTTGTATAATGGCATACTGCATACAAATTGATTCCATCAATATGATCCTATGTAAATAAAATCTCAAATCAATCTTAATGTTACTGTCCCACTATAAATCCTAATTTGGTTTGGACTTTCTGATCACTGTGATTAGAAGATGCACAAAGCATTTTAGCTGTACAGTTTAAAATTTAAAACACGCCTTCCCTTCCACTGGTGCGGGTGTACTATCCGTACTCTGCGCAGTGACCATTGAGAAGCGCTTCTTGCCAGTGAGTGTCCAAAATTCAGAGCGCAGGGTTGTGCTACACAACAGTACGGGGATACGCGGATAGCATACCCGCACTGGCGGACGGGAACGGGTGTTTGCCGAAAGGTAAGGGGGAGATGGGGCCAGATTGGAGGGGCTAATTCCATTTGACTAAATTCACCTGGGAAAGGGGAATTACCCTTAAAGTAAATGTAAAAAGAAAATTAACAATGTATTCAAATGTTTGTAAATACTAATATTTTTTCATAAATTTTTTTATTGATTTCTGGCCAAACAACTGATATTTTTATGTCTACAAACGTCAGTTTTTTCACCCATAATGAGTCTTAAACGTTAAAGCCCTAACAATTTTTTAAATGATCCTATAAATGGCATAACAAAGTAAGATGTGAGCTATCAGTGATAAGCAAAATTACAGTATGTCATCATGTTTTGTCTTGTCAAATAGGATCACAGGGTATGAGTTTACACCAACGAGCCAGGCTAGTTTTAACCAAATTTTGATCACAAAAATTATAAAGCAAATAAAGGCAACCTACAACTCTGAGTTTTAATAGATGTGTGTCATTCACTTTTAGTCCTTTTCTGGTGTATGAAGTTATGTTACTGCATTTACCATATTAAAAATGACATCTAACATGGTATTACAATTAATTGAAGAAAAACACTCAGCACATTTATAAAGCAATGATGAACTTTATAAATGTGTATTGTGCTCCGTTGAATTTGGGAGCCTGAAGCCAGCAAAGAGAAATAACAATAAATTGGTAGCTATTAAAAAAAAAATTATTGTATGTATCAATAAAAAGACATATTCTTCAGCAACATTGTAGAGAGGGTGTCTTCTCATCTTCAAACTTGTGACAACGCCATCCGTTTGTCACCACAGCACCCTGCTAGGTTTAAGGGGCCAGATGGTAAGGCGTGCAATGGTTTCACTGACTTCTTTTTGGAAAGTAGATACTACAAAATGATCTGTTTTCTTGCAAAAAAGTTTGGAAATAAAAAAAACATTCTGGTATTGAGGGGGTTAAAACATGGAGCTTGGTAATGGTGCACCAGATACATGAAATGTACAGGTCATACACAGAAGGAGGCAAAGGTGAAGAGGTTAATGAACTGTTCACTTGCAGTGGGAGGATGGAGATAAAGTGTGTAATATACAGATGGGAAGGAAAAGGGAGGTGAAGGGGTTAATATACAGTTAAGAGCATAAACAGAAGAGGAGCAGGGGTGAAAGGGTTCACATGATCTTGAACTTTATTATTATTTGCTGCTGCTGCAGTTTGTTTTCATCTGAAATAATGAATGATTAATTGATTCAATTATTAGTTTGTTTACTCTCTCCTGTCTCTGTTGTAAGAGGTAGGGGAAGGCATGGCAATGTTAATGGTATGTTGCCATGTGATCACTGTGATAACCAATCACATCGATCACAAGGCAGAGAGCAGAGATCAGCTTTGTGCCTGAAACCAATGAGCTCTGCTGTCTAATGACAGCGGGAACAGTGGCTTCTGCACATGGCAGGCGCACACACACAGACAGGAATGGGAGGATGTACAGGTAAATCATAATTCGGAACAATTGGGCGGCACATTGGTCCACAGGTGGTACTCTGTGAAACTCTGTACTTATAAATGAAATATTTTTTGTAACACAGGCACCTCCCCCTTCTTTCCCATTAACGTTCAACAGCTCAATATACTTATGGATCCAAAAAAAAGTAAATGCATGTTCACCAGCTGTAAACATACATGTGCATATGCCAAGGAAAATGCACACCTTCATGCACACCTTCATGCACTGGAATGCATGCAAAACTGACTGTCTCTACGCTGACATTGATTTTATCTGGCTAGTTGACATACCTTTCCAGTTATCCCCTTAGCTTGTTAACCCAGGTTCAGCTTCTGCTTTAATTGGTTATAGCCATGGCTGGTTCCCGGACTAGATCTTGTCCTCCAGTTTGGCTTGCTGTTCAGCTTGTCTAAAACCAGTTATTGATCTTGTATTTATACCTCATCTCATTTTTCTCTACAATTTGGATTCTTGATTTTAGTCCAGACGTTTTCTTGTCTCTGATTTGGTTTGCCCTCCACTGAATTCCAGTAGTTTATGGAAGCTGTCATGAGTGGGGCCTGCCCGGAGGCTGCAACGTGGGGGTTTCCCTGCAGCCAAATTCATTTCTTCTTCCACTGAGTAATGCTGAAGACTAGGTGCCTGCTATTCACATTACAGACTACTCACGTTACAGTAATTCATTTCTATGCCAGGTAACACTGAAATGATTACCTACTGTACACTGAAAAGATTTTTCTTAATGCCTTAGGGTTAGGGTTAGGGTTAGCCTTAACGCCAGCCAAAGTAAAAAATTATGTTATGTGTTTTATGTCTGTCTGTGGGAAGACTTCACCTAACTTGAATGCACTAATGAGTAAACGGTGCACTACTACTTGATGCCACAGTGCTGTTAGTGTGAACGAGCCCATACCACATGCAACATCAACCATACACAGTGATTGTTGGGTGCTATACGACAGTTAACAAATTTCACAAGTGATGGAAGCTTGTAAATTACTGTGCATGAGCATCACTGCTGCTAACCATTCTCAAAGATCATTAAGAGGTTATGGGCTTTGGTCAGTTTATTTTTTCTTGGTGAAACTATAAAGGGGAGCCTAGAGCTCCACCTACTGGCTGCAGAGAGTAAATAGGTAATACCCATATACAATATTTCCTATTTACTCCAATAAAGGAATTTAAAAAAAATACAAAATGTTATTTAAGTCCTAAGCATAACAAAATAAAAAAATATACAAAACCAATATTAAATCCCTTAAATCAGTGAATCTTGTGAATAATGTTATTTATAAATATGTTGATCTATCTATCTATCTATCTATCTATCTATCTATCTATCTATCTATCTATCTATCTATCTATCTATCATCTTTACTCTTATCTGCTGCTTTCTCTATCTGTCTGTCCTGTTTTTGTCCTATGTATCTTTCAGGCCAGGTGCACACTTGGGCGATCCTAGGACACATCTCCCGGGAACGTGCGATCGTCTGCGATTGCACACAGCATTTGCCACCGGGCCCCACTGACTATCAATGGGGTTATATCCACGCAGCAATCACGGGAAAAAGGTACATGTACCTTTTTTTGTGACGTGTGTTTTTTTCAGCCACGATCGTGCAAAGTTGCACAGGCGGAATCGCGGAAGGAAACCACGCTATCTGCATGGCACGACTGGGGTACCATTAGAAAAGAATGGCACCGCAGCGCAATCAGTGGTGGTGTGTGATTCTGTGCGGTCATGGATCGCCCACGTTTGAACCTGGCATCATATTTTCTGACTGGGGAGAGTTAAAAAGAAGGACAGGTAGGAAAGTAAGATAAATAAAGAGATGCCAAATTTGAATTTTCCAGTACCAAGCAGATTTTTTAACATTTAACAAGTCTTTCCTATTTATTTTTAATATGTCCTTTCTGGATATATAAAAAAAAATAGATTGATCCACTTAAGTGTAAAGCAAGGCAAAATGTAGTGTAGTAAAGTAAACACAAACAACCAATCATGCAGGAAAATTTTACAAAACCATGAGCCTGTCAGTTTATGATTAGATGTTTAGAAAGAATATAGTTCACTTTACTACAATTCCTACTTTATTAAATCAGACCATTCATCTCTCCACTGAGCAAGTCTAATTTCTTGTGGCAGTCTTGAGGAGAAACAAAAAGTTACACCAAATCTGACACCCTTAACCACCCCTACTCTATGTGTAGCTTAGTAATATCACTCTTGCCAAGTCCCAACGTTAAGTGGTTTACTCCAGACAGCCAATGCATCTTTTTCTCTAACCCTCAGTGTGATTTCTAAAGCTAGGTGGGTGTCATTATTATACAAAGTGAGGCCCCATTCACATAAGATGCGTTGGCATCCATTTTTTTATGTATGTCAACTAAAGAAAACCCCAAAATGTATAGGTGTAAATGGAGCCAATTCACACTGCAGTGTGCTGTGTAGAGCATGCACTACTTTGTTTCCGTGCAACGCAACACATGAGAGAAGCATATAAACGCAACGCAAGTTAAAAAAAAATATAGAGTGCTTTTTACACTCAGGACTGCGATTTACCATAAAGATTGGCAAAAAAGCAAAATAAAAAACTGCAACACAACGAATGTCAATGGAGTATGAAATTGCAAGTAAACAAACCTCCATTGACTTCTGTTTTTAGGTCCAATTTTGGTGTGAATGGACAGTAAAGGAGCTATGGTCCAGCTAAACAGGTACTTGTTGAAAAGTAATTCAGAAACTTTTCACTAATTAGAAATAAGCAGAAATATAACTTACGCTGACAGATGGTACATATTATGATAAACATAAACACTGAACACCTTAATAGCTCCCCTTTTATATCAACCTGCCCACAAGAGTAGTATACATATGAAAGTTAGGATTATCTGAATTAAAATAGAGCTTGGCAGGAGTCAAAAGAGCTATGCAAATTTGGCTGGTGACTTTTGAATTTCTCAGATCACTTTTAGGCTCAGACTAAGGCCAAGCATTCAAATAACACATTTACATGCATTTAATGCTATTATTGCATGCAGGGAATTTTAATTGTATCTGTGTATTCCACATGCCCGATTGCAGGTATTAATAGCAAAGAATCTCCCGGTTTGTTGTAAATATGTAAGCCATATTTATGAGTTTTCTAAAATGATTATTATTGTTTCAGACAATTCATTTAAACCAAAAAATACCTCTGTCTAGCAACAAAATCATTACCTTTTTGGAAATCAAGACAATAAACTAGCTGCGGCTATTTTTAGATGTAGTGTTTGTTTTCTGCGTGATATTGCATAGTTTACACTGCCACCAGGTGGCTGAAAGAGGAAATCTTTTTATTTGTATTTTTTTTTTATATTGAAATCATTCTCATTGCAGCTCCACAGAAAATAAAAATAAGACTATAGCATAAGGCAACACTTTTGTTAAATAAAACTACTTCCAATACACCCCATCAGAAAACAAAAGTAGCTATTCAACCTATACTGCATACTGTAAGTTAAAAAAGCACTGGATTACATATTGACAAAATAATGAAATACCTGTATACATATTCCCTGATTCATTGATTCATTATTAACCTTCATATGATAGTTGATCATTTCTATTTAGTGTTATATTTATTTGGTTAACACTAGGAATACATGACAACATTTCAGCTAAATTTTACCTTCAATTGATTCCAATGTATTAAAATTTTGCCTAAGAAGAAATCTCTGTTTTGCTCTCTGACATTTTTGGCAAAATTCATTGGAGTCAATTGGAAGCAACTTTAGCTTAAATTTCACCAAAGGCAAAATCAGTTTTTGCACAAAATTGTATGCTCATCATTATTTAAAAGAAAAAGAATGTCAATTTTAATTGCAATATAAAGATAGATAGATAGATAGATAGATAGATAGATAGATAGATAGATAGATAGATAGATAGATAGATAGATAGAGCTAAACTCACAGGACAATACTGTCTTATTCTTTGATGTCATTTTTTTAATGATTTTTAATTACTGAAAATACCATTTATTATTTATAATATAATCATTTTTATATTATTTATACTTGCAATACTTACATAACCTACCCCCTAAAACCCACAAATGTGAATATTTAAAGTTGGTGAGACTACAAGGATAAAAGCATTCTGATATTAAGAGAAAGCCGAGTGACAGAGCAATGAGTTTTTCACTGTGCTTCTTCTCTGTTCACTGTCCAGTCACAGGTGGACATGATGCTTATTTAGTGAATGAGTAGAGATACAAGTACCCCTTAATCATTCACAAGGAAGGAAGGGCGGCATCTGTGTGTCCCCTTAGTTAAAGGGGTACCGCGATGCAAATAAGCCTCCTTGACCGCAGACCCCCCACAACCACCGGGTCAGGGTTGTGGGGAAGAGGCCCTTGTCCCCATCGGCATGGGGACACCCTACCAATGCTGAGGGCACGATCGTCCCCCCCTTTCCTGCCCTGCCGGGCCTGTGCTCGGATCAAGGGTCTGGTAGGAATGTTAGGGGGGACCCCACTATTTATTTTGCCATTTTAGGGGGCTGGGGTTCCCCCTTAAAATTCCTACCAGACCTAAAGGGCCTGGTATGGATTTTGGGGGGAACTACACGCACTTTTTTTTGTTTTGACTTGGAAGGGTCCCTCCTAACATTCATACCAGACCAAGTGTCTGGTATGAATTGGGGGAGAACCTCACACTTTTTTTTTCCTCTTCTGCAGACTGTAAAAAAAAAAAATACTTTTCTCAAATGTCACTTTACTGCAACGAACAAACGAAATGCAAACGAAACGTTAATTCGTACAGACTACCGCTAACGAATTTTGGAATTGGAAATCCGGATTCGTTTGCATTCGTTATATCTCTAATTCGGAATTCGGATACATCCTAATCTCCGAATTTCCGAAATTTCGTCCAAATTTCGATTCGGAACAAAACGAATCGCACATGAGCATGTGTGCAAGTATGGGGCAAGTAGAGACTCTTGTAAGAGGCCCAGAATGATGAGTCACAATGAAATGGGAATCAGCAAAATAACACGGCACAGCAGATGCACAGCATCAGGAGTAAGAGGAGGTCTTCTTGGTGTTTCAAGGCCTGTGGGATCTGATTGCATCCCTTTAAGGAAGCAGCAGGCAAAGGAAGTGCACAAAGAGGAGGGTTGAGAACATTGTTGTCCTCAGCGACACAGAGGATTTGGGCTCCTCTGCCACTGTTACTTTTTGGTGAATAAGCTCATTTGTGCTGCAGTGCCTGTGTATGGACCCAAGGATTCAGACCATGAAAAAGGCCCACCCTTTTGGATCTCAAATTCAAAGGGAAAATGCCAGACCTCATCCTGCTATCCCAAAGGAATAAAAAAATGCGCTTTGAAGAGGTGTTGTGCAGAAACCTTTTGACCACTTTTCCAGATAGTGGGAGGATCCCCTTTAATGGCTAATGTGCATCAGAGTCACAGTCAGGTGAAAGGAGAAGCAGCAAAAGAAGAAGTGGCAGTTGCTGCCTCAACAAGGCTTTAAAGTTGTTCTTTCGAATGCATTGGCCAGGCCTGGCTGCTAGCAGTAGCCATAGAAATCACCCAGTGGCGTAACTACTGCCATAGCGATCCACGCAGTCGCTATGGAGCCCAGGGCAGAGGGGGGCCCGGTCAGGAGGCCAGGGCTCAGCAGTATAGGTGGAGGAGGCCGGGACCCGGCTGCTGCGGAGGAGACTGGGGTCCTCAGCAGTGGAGGAGGAGGCCGAGACCTGGAGGAGGAGGCCGGGGCCTGGCAGAGGAGGCAGAGGAGGCCGGGGATCGGCAGCGAGGAGGAGGATGCCGTGGATCAGCAGGGAGGAGGAGGGGGCCGGGGAACAGTGGCGAGGAAAAAGAGGCCAGGGATCAGCGGCAGCGGTGGACAAGGAGGCCGAGGCCCGGCAGAGGAGTAAGAGAAGGCCGGGGATCATCGGTGAGGCGGAAGAGGCTGGGGCTCAGCGATGGCTGACAGTTAGGAGCTCCTGAACGGCTGAGCTGCTTTGCTGGTTTTTATTTAATGATATACGGTGTTATGATCTAAAAGACTCCGGCATTCCCAGAAATATTCCCTGTGTTTGTGTCCCGGCACAGGCAGGAGGGCCGCAGCTGGCAGGTGAGACCGAAAAGAGGAGACCCCTCATTGCCATTCTCGACCGTTCTCCTCTCCACCCTGCCTGCTACAGTTGGAGATGAGGGTCAGGATGGAGATGTGGGTCAGGATGAAGATGATGGTAAGGATGATCAGGATGGTAAGAATGGTCAGGAAGCTGAGGATGATCAGAATGATGATGTCAGGATAGTCAGGATGGAGATGATGGTCAGGATAGTGAGAATTCCAAACAGTCTTATATGCCTGGCACTTGTGACAGCTGATGAACTGACTTTCTCCCAAATAGATATACCACAAAAAACGATCCTCGCACACCGTGCTGCTCCTTTAAGGACTAGGGCACCTTGACTGGATTTTTAAACAAAAAAACAGAGCGCCCCGACATGTGCAGGATAATTTTTTATTTTAATGGATAATGAAAAAAAAACATACTGACAAGGATTGCAGTACAACAAGCATATTACTCCGTCGAGCAGATATAGGAAATATCCTATAAGAAGTGTTTGACACAGAAGACGCCAATCATCCAGCTGGCATGCCACCTCACGGTTGAACTCCTGTGATTATGGCTAAACGTTGTACTGCAATCCTTGCGAGTATGTTTTTACTCATTATCCATTAAAATAAAAAATGATCCTGCACATGTCGGGGCGCGCTGTGTTTTTGTTTGAGGATGGTGAGAATGGTCAGGAAGCCGAGGATGGTCAGGATTATGATGAGGTGAGAATGGTCAGAATAGTCAGGATGGAGATGATGGTCAGGATGGTGACGATGGTGAGGATGGTCAGTATTAGGGATGCACAGATACTTTTCGAGTACCAGTGCAGATACTTGGCATTTTCATGAGAACTACCAGGGTTGCAGAGGTTGCAGCTGGGACCGCGCTCTGGCACTCCACCACTGTCCTGAAATCATTAGTCTGTATTGTTTTAGAAAAACTGTCACTCGACAATAAACAAAAATGTATCAGTACTCGTACTTGTAAGTACTCGGCAAGTACCAGTACTCGTACTCGCAAAACTGGTATCTGTGCATCCCTTTATTTATATTTATAAAAATAAAATCATACATTAAAACAGAGATGTAGAAATCCCAGGAACTCTGTGTGCTCCTTACAAATGACAGCTGCCTCCTAACTTTTGAATTTTTCTCTAGTCTAGTCTTGGAGCTCAAAAGTATCAGTACATGTACTCGTACTTGTACCGAGTACTGTACTTGGTATCTGTGCAACCCTAGTCAGTATGGTCATGATGGTGAAGAAGTGAGAATGGTCAGGACGGTGTGGAGGTGAGGATGGTGAGAATGGTCAGGATAGTGAGAAGATGAGGATGGCTAGGGTGGTGAGGATCGTGATGAAGGATGGTGAGAATGGTCAAGTTGGTGAGGAGATGAGGATGGTCAGGATGGTGAGGAGGTGAGGATGGTGAAAATGGTCAGGATGGTGAGGAGATGAGGATGGCCAGAAGGGACAGAAAAAGATGGGGTTTTTTGCTGGCCCCAGAAAGAACAAGTCCAATAAACTTCAGTCTCGTAGGTATAAAAAATATACATTTATTAAATAAATATGTAATTCTTTAAAAAGCATTGAATATGCATGAAAAATGTAAAAATACATACACCTCAGAAGAAAATACCTCCTGTCATCCCCTATACACCACAATCGAGGTTTGCCTAAATGATCATGAATCCATGCATGTGAAATACAATATCATAGGCAACTCAAAAGAAACAAGTATTGATTAATTATAATAGTAAACCTCGGGTGGAAAGAACAATGCTTATGGGGGTGATGTATTGCTTGCAATGCTAGAGGAGCAATGCTTGTAGGCTCAATGCGTTTCGCGCCATGGGGCGCTTCATCAGGAGGGGAGGGAGGTAATCTGGGGGTCATACAAAAACAAAATATAAGTAATGAAGACCGTAATCAAAATTAAGGTGCCAAATTAACACTAAAAAGTGCCAGATGGGTCTTACCCCTTCAGTGTGAGGTCAACAAGTGCTCGGCACAGGCATGGAGCGGACCAAGGGCATGTGTACTCAGGGTGGAAGAAGGTGGAATGGGCACGCCAAACTGGGCCTGGACTCTGGAGGTAGGAGAGAGGTATATATATACAGTATAATATATATATATATATATAACAGCATATCAAACAAGTAATAAGTATTAGCAACAGATTTAGGCTGTAGAAAAAGCACCTTTCCAATGTGTCCCATATTACTGCTTTTTATTCTGAAAAAAATATAAACTCTAAATGTCTTTTTTTTTTGTCCTCCAAAGTGAAATAAGAGACATGGTTTAGCCAATGAGGCCCAACAGAAATAATGGCTCTGCAGTGTGAACAATATTCCTTCATTTTTTTAGTTTAAAAATACATGATTGTGTATATCTGGCTTGAAGATCAGTATGCTGTGTGCCCTATTGCAACTGCCTCAGTAATGACTATGGAGTCTCCACAAATCTCCCTAAAAAGACTTTCTTTTTGAAGATTTAAACAAATTTTTTGAGATTAAACAAATGTGGGTGCTGCTGCTGTATGTAATCCATGGATTAATGTAAAAGTAAAACTGTATATTACATATGCAAATTATGTGATGCCACAATATGGTGTAGATGACACTCTTTGTGAGACTCATACTCTTCTGGTACAAAAAATGCAGCTTAAAGGCATCACTCAAGCATGTAATTTGAAGGATTAGTGTTTCCCAAAATTGCCCTCAAAGTTACATAAAATAGAGGGTCCCCTCCCCGCTAAACAATATTTCTTAAAATAGTTTTTTGCATTGGTGCATGTTACCCAAGGCAGTATCCAGCTCCTCATAAGCTTTGTTTGACAATCCCTTGCCTATTGACTTTAAAAATGGCCAGACTAAATTTTCAAGATTCCCCATTTACATCAATGAGTTTGGGATTAACGTATGCAATTTCTAGTATTCACGGGGAGTTTGACGAACAGCCCATCAACTAAACCCAAGCACATTCGCTTAATAATCAATTATATCACAACAATCACCCAACACATATTTCTTATAAGAAATGTAGCAATTATTATCTAACTCTATATAAAGGCATCTAGTAATCAAGTTACCTGACAAATAGGTTACCTCCTTGTTTTTATTACAACTTTTATTACAAGTATACATTTTTCAGCTCCCAAAAATGAAAAAACCTAAATGATCAAAATTATATAACTCCAGAAAGTGTAATTTAAGTCATTTTCTTATATTATAAATATGCACCAAAAACTGTTTTTATTATATGTATGGTTCTACTCTATGACTTCATTGCCTCTCTATCCATCCATCTTTTCCCCACTTTTTTCTTCCTCCTTCCCTCTCTCTGCACTCTACTGCTGACCTCCCCTCCATTTTCTCTCTTCTATATTTATTCCAATTACCCCCTCTGTACATTCACTATCTCCAACTCAATGTTCACGCCCCATCCCCTGAACACTATCTTATTAATCACCAATCTATCCAGATATCAACACACATACCCTTCAATCCAGTTACAGATTATTGCATTTACTCATCATTTTCACATAAAACAGAGTACACATGCCCATTTATCCATGAAAGGGCCAATATAGTTATACATAAGTCCACATTTTATTAAATGCTACCTTGTACTATGACAGTCGCCCCATTTGCTGTTTGGACTTTGTTTCCTAGAAGGAATTTTCTCAAACAGTTTCCACAAGTAGCGAGGACTTCTTGTAAGGAACAACTGATCTTTCTTTGTTTCACTGTTTCCAAAAACACAAGCAATTTGGTGTCATAATTTTGGGATAGTGGTCACAGCCCCCATATCAGATTACTCATCAAGAGACCCTGGGAATATAGTTTCCATGCTAGTGCATTGTGATTCCATCAGTACGGTCACTTTGTTAACACTGTTGGTCATTTATTCAAATGAATGGCTACACATGCATTTTATAGTTGTGAAATGTGATCATTCCACTGCAATTTAATCCTCTTCTATTCCTCACTCTTATAATTATTCTCATTAAAGGTGTGGCCCTTCTGTAAGAGCTTTCAGGGCCTCTCACATATAGATAACTGCCAGATATGTCTTAACAGAGAAAGGAAAGTTTGAAACTAAATTTTTCAAATAATGTTTTAATAACCAGAGAACGCTTTATTCAAGATCTTATTGTCTATTAAAAGACATGGTACATTTCATCTCAACAAAGGCAATTACATGATTTGATTTGTGAAGAGCAAAATGCAATATAGAGTAATAAAAGAGAAGCAATACAAAGTAAGAGCCAGGAATATTAAATTACCTAATCGTAACACACATAAGCACAGAAAAATCAAGCTTTATGTCTTATAGTGTAGAGATACCAATCAATAATACAATTTGCTTATACCACCTAACTTTGATAACTCAAATGAAGTTGCTTTCCCATTTTTTACAAATTATATTTTGCTGCACACAGAAAAAATACTCTAAGCAGGTTTTATGGAAACCCATCTGTTTTACGCTTTTTTCATGTAATTTCACATTATCGTCATATGGGAGGCTGGTGGGTTGATGTCAATACTGGATGAAAATGTGCAACACTATATTGAATGCAAAGTTCTACAAAGTTCAAAGTAGAAAGTCACCATGTTCAAAACATGGCCTGTGGCACATTAAAAAAAATACTACCCCTGCACATATAAAAAATACTACCCCTGCACATATAAAAAAATACTGCCACCGCACATATAAAAAAAGCTACCCCTGCACATATAAAAAAATACTACCCCTGCACATATAAAAAAATACACCCTCCCCTATATAAAATACTAAAACCCCTCCCCCACCGCACACCCACATATAAAGTGAAATAAAAATACTATACAGAGCCCCCTCTCCTGCTTACTTTTTTGCAGGGAGGAGGCTTTGAGGAGCCACGATCGATCCCTGGTGCTCTAGTGGCGACTAGTAAGGTCTCCTGCTGACCTCACTAATCGATCCTGTCTTTTCGTCCAAAAGGATCTCAGTGCCGGGAGGAGCAGCTCTGCGGTCTGCATCTGATCGAGATGCAGCCTGTGTAGCTGCTCACGCAAGTTAGCTATGCGGCCCGTGTCCGCGTACCTGACTTGTCACCTGGCTGTGGGCCACATAGTACCGGCTCGCTGGGCGCAAGTGTCCCACGGGCTGGTACTTTGAGACCGCTGCCTTAGGGATTCTCTCACCAAAAATGAAATTCCTATTGCACAGGATTCCTAAAATTTTAATTGTATCTTAATGCAGACTTCTGGGAAACTCAGCCAGCCAATCACAGAAACAGGAGGTGACAATTCTGGGGGAGCTCTGTATACCGACTGTATACAGAACACCTCCAGGTTGCCATATTGCATTTAATTTTTTTGACAGATTTAGTCGTTACAGCGGCTACAGTTTAAAACTACAAAATGGCTTGTGCAGCAATTATATATGCTATAAAAATAATTTTTTTAAGACTTTTTTCATTTTTATTTTAAAGTGGAGTTACCCTTTAAAGTAGTACTAAACAGTAGGCAGCCTAATCAAATGATGATATAATTTCAGATGTTCCCATGCAAACTAACAGTAAAGCTGTAGCCTGTGCATGGTAATAATACATTTAGTATACTTAAACTCTCAAGCTTTTTTCACTAAAGAATTCAGATCTAATGAATATACACTTCCCAGTAAAGTATTTCTCTAAGTGTTTGCCCAATTATTTACAGTCATCATGTCAGTAGAAGATCACAAAGGAGAGCACAGTCTCTATCAGCTATACTGTACATCTACTAGCTTGGAGAAGAGAAGAGGGAGAGGGAAGGAAGCTGGGAGCAGAGAAGTGTCTTGCCTTGTTGTGCCTGTGTGTTGGTGGAGACACACACAACTTACCTAACACACACAAGAGTGGCTCCAAAGGACCCTACAAGGGAAAGGAGCTACCCTAAAACAGGATGTCAGGGCCAGTGCTCAGGGGATAAGCTGATTTTACAGAAAACTGAAATTGTTAAACATTAAGGAGCACCATCCATTGTGAGTGATTTCATCATTATTTGAAATAGCGTTTAAAAAATTTGACTTTAGTATCATTCTAACACATGTCGGTCAGGCACTGCATGACAATACTATGTACATTGTAGTCAAGTAAAAACTAAAATAAATGGATACACAAAAAAGTATGAAAATATATACTAGAAATAGGACCAAATGCAGGTAACCGCTTGTGTTAGCAGCACACCTCTGTCACGCCATAATTGTGTTTTTATTTTATTTTTTTAATCCAACAGATGGTGCAGGTTTGTGTCAAGAGAGGATGTACCCATTCTTAAAAGACATAAATTGGTACTATATACACTGCCTTGCCAAAAGTCACCGCCTGGATTTAGCTAAGCATATATGTAAGAGCCTTCCATTGGATAATAGGTCTAGGTTCAGCAACGTTATGTCCCCCCAAAAAAATTCAATTTTCCATCAATTGATTTTTTCTTCCCTGTTGGCACAGTCATATTCCAAGATGACATCGCCAAGATTAATCGGGCTCACATTGTAAAAGAGTGGTTTAGGTAGCATGAAACATTATTTTTACACATGAATTGGCCACCACAGAGTCCAGACCTTAAGCCCATTGAGAATCTTTGGGATGTGCTGGAGAAGACTTTATGCAGTGGTCTGTCTCTCCCATCATCACTATAAGATCTTGGTGAAAAATTAAATCTGTATGGAATACAAAATATATTTATACTGTCAGATCCAAGGAAGGAAAATATTAATTACACATGCTGCTGGTTTTGTTTATTTAATTTACACTTTCTTACTTTAATGTGCTGTGCATTCCATTTTTCTATTTTTACATTTTTTTCTGTGATCATTTATCATGGATTTTTCTGTAAGGAATACCAAAAGTGGCAACAATCATTTTTCGGCAGGCTGAAGGGAGCCTTTATTTGTAAATAGTCTGTAGTGGCAGAATTATAATATTTTACTATATAAAATGGTATTCCTTTTACCATAGCTAAAGTAAATCATATTTTATCCAATTTCATCTGTTTACAGTATGCAGGAGACAAATAAGCATACTGCATAATGGGGATTGATTGGATGAGGATCTGTTTTTTTGAATTCCAAAAGGATGTTTTTAAATTAAGAGTGGCAAATTAAAAAATACTGCTAAATACGGTTTAAAATTCCAAAGGAAGCTAAAATATAAGAAATGTATTTGGCAGGGTTTATAGCTCCGTACTCAATGGATGTCAAACTGAAAATAAGCCCCTGCTGCATATATATGTCTTCAGAAACCGGCAGAGCATAATTACACAGTTAGTCAGGTTGAAAAAAGACACGAAGTCCACGAAGTCCAACCTATAGAGATACAAAGAAAAAAAAACAAGTTAACAATTAACAAGTAACTGGTCTCCTAACTTAAGAAAATGGCAGTCTCTGAACATCAGCTTTGCATTAAAATTGCCAACAATGTTCTCATTTGTACTTTGAATTTAGGATACAGAAATGTCTGTTTCATCATTTGTATTTTCCTTTACTTTTCATTTACAAGGTCTACTTTTAGAGATAGGATCAGCCACAGGGCCAAATATTAATGAAACAAAATTCCATTATATTTGTCACAATATTTTATTTTGAAGAGTAAAGCAACTTTGCCTGGTCAGTCTTTGGAGTTTTACCATTTCTAACCTGCAAGCACTGTTGAACAAGCATCTATTTTGCGTACATTAAGTGACCATATTTCAGTTGAAGCACTTAATGCAATAGCTGACAATGAATCCCTTTTCTGCCATAAATGCAAATGCACTGTTAGATTTAAAGTTGTATTCAAATGAAACGCACAGGAATTTTGCATTCTATGCACTTTACGGTTCCTATTGTTCCCTTCTTTGAAGTATCAGTTTAATGCCTAGATATTTATAAGCAGTCATTTCATCTGCTTAAATAATTCTTGCTTTTGGCTACAATCCTATCTTAGGTCGTATTTCACCTACTTTTATGGCAGTTAGAAAACCTTTTATACAATACATTACCACTTCTGACATTATGTCTATACTTAAAATGTTGCGTTTTTATGCATATATAATTATATATCATTTCATACAATGTATAAACAAACTAAATCTCTCCATAATATTTTTAACAGAAAGCTGATGTATCATATCGCACTGCTGTGTTCCACAAATGATGACAATTGTTACAAAATGTATTTGATAAAATTGAATTTTAAGTGTTAGAGCAATAATTTAGGAATCAAGTCTAATCCTAATTTGCGAAAAACAGATGGCTGCTAGACACAACACTTAACATATGAAACAGGAAGTTTGCAGCATCTCTGAGATTTAACTAAATTATCATATAATGTGTAACTAAATAAAATGAGAAGGACAATAATAAAAATCTATTACCTACTGCAACCAATCATATTTAACTTTTGTATAGTTATATCAGTAAGATATTTGATTTCTGGATTGGATTGCTGGTCATAGATTGCTGCTCATTGTACATTATTTGCCTTGTTATAAAGTAACTCCCTGGCACCAGGTAAAATGATTAGCCACATATTGTATGTCATTCCTGAAATGCTGCAATATATTAATTCAGAAAATACATCCAGTTTTTCATAATTTAAGCTCTGTGTAGTCTATTCCCCTCTTGTAATTGCAAGCTATCATGTGCTGATAGAAGGGATGCAACTTCTGCCACAGTAGAGTAGAGCTAATGGGACTTGATGTTTCAATCCCTATGGTAAGTCAGCACTTTTGATGTTGGGATTGGTGTGGTGAAAAGAGGAATGGTAGATACATCATCAGGATCATCAGATGGGCACCCTCCTCCATTGGCATTTTGTCGATGAGCCCACTACATCTTCAAAGGGCTGAATAGTAGACATGTGCACTGTCAAAAAATTTGTTTAGTTTCGTTTCGTTTTAACCCCTTCGTGACTGACGACGTACAGTGTACGTCGCCAGCATCGGGGCTGTTTAAACAGACTCCCGGCGACTTTTGCCGCCGGGACTCTGTTTAAACTTGTAGAGCCGACTGTCGGCTTTACAACAGAAGCGATTCTGGCGACTTACCTGTTGCCAGATCGCTTCTGTGTCCCGAAGAAGGGGCCGCCGTGCTTCCCGGGCTCCGTTGCCCCTCCCACGGGCCCGGGCAGATTGCATCACTTCCGGTCCCTGGGCTGTCAGTTCTGGGCTCCTGCAGCCCAGTTGTAAGCTATTGAAGTGCGATCTGCACTTCAATAGCTTATTTCTAGTGTAAAGGTGACACTGGGGGTCTTTTGGACCCAAAGCATCACCTTAAAGAGTACCTGTCACCACCATCTGCTATCACCGAAACGAACGGTCGAACGAACTACCACTAACGAATTTCGGAAACGGAAATTCGGATTAGTTTGCATTCGTTATATCTGTAATTCGGAATTCGGATACATCCGAATTTCCGAAAATTCGTCCGAATTTAGTTTCGGAAAGAAACGAATTGCACATATCTACTGAATAGTGATACCTGACATCAGAGGTACAACACTCTCAGATCCATTACCCTCCTGTCTCATCTTGTAGCTGAGCTCCAAATTCAAATTGCTTTTTTTTTCTGCTGCATTTGATAAGGATTTGATTGTTTATTGGATGGAGCGACCCCTCACTCCCATCTTCTTCAGAAGGCATTTCGTATGTTGCAACAAATCCCCTACATGCCACTTCTACAGGGAAACTCCTAAACCTCTAGCCATTCTGAGCATTTTCAGTTGTCATTCCAAGAACTTGGTCTTTTTTTTCTCTCATAGGATTCTTCAAAAGCATCTTCCCATGGAAATGTCAATTCCATAATGTATGACAGCTTGGTTGTTGTGGACCATAGGAACAATGGCAGACCTAAGGAGCAATGGGCCCTGGGCAAGATTTTTTCTCGGGCCCCCCCTTCCCACTCCAGGGGGGGGGGCCCGAAGCGGATCACACTGGCCCCCAACCCCTCCGGCGGTGTCTGCACCAAAGGAGCTTACACTCAAATATTCCCCCACAGTCACATCAGTCTCTGTACAGAGGAGCTTACACTCTAATGTCCCCCCACAGTCACACACTATTATTATACATTTATGTAGCTCTGACATATACCGCAGTGCTGTACAGAGAACACTGAGCCAGTCACATCAGTCTCTATACGGGGGAGCTTACACTCTAATGCAGAATGACACCATCTGTGGAGGGACTACAAATCCCAGCAATACATTTATACAGCAATGCAGAATAGTATATAAATTGGCGCACTGGACTCTGGACTCAGGGATGCGCTGGACTCGGGGATGCGCTGGACTCGGGGATGCGCTGAACTCGGAGATGCGCTGAACTCGGGGATGCACTGGATTCGGGGATGCGCTGGATTCGGGGATGCGCTGGATTCAGGGAATGCGCTAGACTCGGGGACACACTGGACTCGGGGACTCACTGGACTCAGGGATGCACTGGACTCGGGGACACACTGGGCACGGGGCCGCACTGGAATCGGGGACACACTGGACTAGGGGACACAATGGACTCGGGGACGCACTGGACTTGGACGCACTGGACTTGGACGCAATGCACTCAGACGCACTAGACTCAGGGACGCACTGGACTCAGGGACACACTGGACTCGGACGCACTGGACTCAGGGACGCACTGTAATCAGGGACGCACTGGAATCAGGACTGCAATATTTCATCCAGCAGACTGGGATAGAGAAATAGGTTATAATATGGAACATTAATATTCCCTATTATAATCCATTTTTCTAATTAAACCAATTAACAGTACACAGTGTGCAGTTTCTGGGTGCCCCCCTTCCCCTCCCCCCTCCCCCACTGTGTTTTACCTTATACACTGTAATCCTGCCTTGAACCCGACACCATCGGCCACACAGTCTGAAGGGGCGGGGCATGTGACATGTAGTGCCCGCGCCAGAAGAGGGGTGATCCGGCGGTGTGTCCTGTATACCGCCTGCATTGTATTCAGGCAGATACATTGCAGGCGGTATACGGGGCCCCCGCAGCACTCCCAGCAATGAGCAGCAGCCGAGCAGACAGCACCACAGCTTAAGTTTTCCTGGCAGCAAGGTCTTGTTGATGCCATCTATATACATGATAGTATGCTTTTAAGTTGTTTAGATTGTTCCGTGATCTTGAGCTTTGCATCATACCATCAGCACAAGCTCTTAACTGAGATTTCTAAAACAGTGGGGACAGATCTTCTGTCAATCTTTTGCTTCTTAATTTGACTTTTAACACATGATGTTTTGATGAAGTTTTTCAAAATGTCTCATGGCGCAGGAGACAATTGTCATCATTATTGTTATACCATCCACATAGGCACATATTGGTGGTAACTGCTGACCAAATTGTAGCCATTCTCCTCCTACCACCCATTTGCTATATGAAACTCCAATGCAATTTTTAAAGCCAATGGGGAGCTGGTGCACAGCACCATAATGTCCATCTCCAGTGGTTGCAGAGCTGTGGTGAAGTCTGGTAATACTGTGCTGAGTAATTCCCTTTTATGGGTAGTGTATGTAAAACGTGGCCTGCACATTACTTTGATGACTGGAATCTAGAGGAGTAGAAGCAATAGAGTAGCTTGGTACACTACAACTTGTATGTGCCCAATGCAAAAAGCTTATGTTAGTTCTTTCCAGGGCCAGACTTTGATATCTGGAGTCTAAATGAACCCTCTTCTGCTAGGATCACCTCTTTTACACAAAACCTTTTCTTGTTTTGCTGGTCTTTACCCAGACTGTAATTTTATTATTGTATAAATAATTTCATATGAGATTACTGTATTTCTGCTGACTGTCACAGAGCTCAGTAAACAGTTGCCACGGACAACAGCTGACAACGACCGGGGCAGATGTTTAAGCCTTCAGACAGATAAGAGGAAGACAGAGTCCGGGTACCAGATAGGTAAATTGCGCAATGACAGACAAAAGCAGTAGTGTCAGCAGGTCAGAAGCAGGCAGGGTTCAGGTTCCAGATAGATAAATGAAGCAATGACAGACAATAGCACATGGTTTATCAAACTCCTTGACAGTATGATAAGGCACAGGTATGAAGTTGTGCTCCAACTTTAAAGTCCACTAAGAAGGTTAGGTGTGCACAGCAGAGACTTGAGCTGCACTGCTAAGTAATGATTAACAGATGATGAATGTTCAAGGCCAATCGTTACACTAATGGTAGAACAAAATATGTGGTCACTAACTTTACAAGGACCTAAAGTATGTCCAAATGCATACAATGCCTAATGGTAAACGTAGCCCTGTGTATTAATATAAAGCTAACATAATATACTGACAGGGTTCCTACCACACACATAAACACCCTATCAGAGGTAACAAGTCAATTACCCTACCAGAATGTTTTTGAATTATGGGAGAAAACCACATCGCCTGGAGAAAACCCACATAGATATGAAGAGAACACATAAGGTATTCACAATACAATACAAATAAGGAGAACACATTAAGCCCAATTTATTCAATAAACATATCCGTGTATGAAATGTGGAAATGTTTGTCCTTGATTTAAAAAAAGGAAACAATACGCAATTTGTCAATTAACAACATGTTGCTTACAAATAACAAGAACTTATATGGGTAGGTGTATGACATCTTTGTGTGAAATGTAAAAGTGTTACCTAATTTTATGCCTACACAATATCCCACAATCTACTACAAATCTGATAAACTCTTTATAGGTGTGAACACAAACTTGGAGCTCTAATGAAAAACATAAAACTAGGCTTACTTTTAAAAAAAAGACCAAAGGAAAATGCAGCAATGTGACTCACAGATATTGATCAATAAAAGATTCAAGCTATCACAACCATCTTCTGCCTCTTTAAATAGTTGCACCATATATGTAATAATGTACAGTTGCAAATGTAACATATTGTGGTTAACACTAAGTCCCAACATAACAGATCAATGTCTATGGTGTTAAATAGGAACTTTACACATATCTTTAAAATAAAAACAAATGCCCCTTAACTGCCTCCGGGCCGGCCGTAGTAGAAAAACGGCCGGCCCGGAGCTCTCTAGATCTGAGCGGGCGTCTCTAGACGTCCGCTCAGACACGCCCCAACATCATTCACCATATATGGACTTGCCCATTTCTGGTAAATGATGGAGAGAGGGATGGCTCTTTATCCTCTCTCTCTCTCCCTGTGTTATGCTGACATCCTAATTACTGGGGATCGCTGATGAGAGAGGGGAAAGAGCACTGAATGTGCAGGGAGGCTGAGCCGTCTCTTACTGCTGCCTTCTCACTTCAGACTCCGCCTCCAGCTCACAAATGCCAGCGTGCATGAGCTGACAAAACACAGCTGTGCATGATGAGAGGAAGCGCGACCACAGCAATGAGATCATTTGAAAAAAAAGCAGTGGGCGGGCTGGATCAAATGTTAACGCACCCTAAGAGGAAAGGAGCTTGGAGCAGGGTTGAAGACGCCATTTACTAGAGGTGCTGAGGGTTTTATCTGTGATGTGCTGCGACTTTAGAAAAAAGGAACGATGCTACTACAATCAAGGTAAGGGGTATTTTTATTTGCCCTTAAGTCATAGTTCTCCTTTAAGGCCTCGTTCACACCATATGCAGTGCGTTATGGCCCGATTCTGGCCGTAACGCACTGCCTCGCATTGTGACCAGTTCACTTTTTTGCCGGGCTGGAGGGGACGTGGCAGGCCATTGAAGTGAATGGCACTGTAGCCACGCCCTTCGGCCACAATGCGATCAGCCGCACGGGATCGCAAGGCACGTCGTGCCTGCAGTGCGGTCCGGTGCGATCAAAATGCTGCAAGCACTATTTTGATCACATCGGAAAGCACTGCTTATGGTGTGAACTAACCCTTAGAAATTTTTAGTAATGACAATCTACAAACAGATACTTCTAGATAATTGCAGGGTTTGTATTCTTTGCATACCTTATTTCTATTTTTCTCCCAAGTCTTCTGACAGTGGTCATTTTAACTAAGGGCAGGTTACTAAATCTACCTTTACTTCCTGGAACTCTGGCACAGGTGACTAGGACATGTGATCATGTACATCATCTCAGGTGACAAAAATGCCTTTCCCTGAGACCTCATGAGATTACAGATGATATTTCCCAGCAATGCATTGCTGATGTAACCTTCCCAGGATGCAACGTTTGGGCACGTTTACATCATTTGTGCCAGAAAGTGGGAAAAAAAGAAATTGTAAGTTAAAAAAATTGTGTTTGTTTAGCTATGAATGTAAGATGATTTCCAGCATGCAGAGCTGTATGTTGATGTTATTTTGGGTCAAAGGGGTACAGGTCCACTTTAAGTTGTTCCTTGTAGGCTAGAGGTATGGCTGGAGCCCTCTTAGTTCTGTTAAATGTTGAATATACAGTTTTAATGCTCCAAGCATGTCTTCTGTCTCTAAATGATAAGCACAAAAATACCACAAAGAATATTACATCAAGGTTTACGGTACTTACATACTTTTATATTTTTCTGAGCAGAGATACAAGTGTACTGTGCTAAAATCATAGACCAGCAAAGTTAGTCAGTAGTGGCATTTTCAGGTTGTGGTCATATAAACTACACAGTTTACATGTTTGAAGAAAAGAATATAGAGCAATTTATTCATGGTTTATTAAGAGTGCTACAAAAATAGTGGGTTTTCTGTTTGTTGTGTCTATTTCTAACAATATACTTAATTAAATACTACGTCTTTTAGTGCTTTCCGATCGCAGCATTCATTTATCTGAACCCATTATTTAAAGTGAAAAGCACAAATCAATATGACTATTTATAACTATATCAAGGGACTAAGGGGAAAGCACATGGGGCATGAGTAACACAAGCTTGATACTTTACTGTCTTTTGCATAATGAAATGAAATGTTTTCTTAGTGATTGTGAAATTAAAGTTGCAGGATTTGCAGACATTTCCATGCTACTTTTCAGGTATTTGGTTGCCATTGTTTAGAAAAATGAAAGTTGAGTTGAAATGTGCACCTTTTCCATTTTCATCTCTAATTGAATTCTCCAGTGACCCCCTGATTCCCCATGGCTGTATTTCAGGTTTTGATGATGAGAAATAGAATTTTGTATTTGGATAATACAATTTTCTCACTTGCCTTAAGCGACCTTCAGCTCAATTTCCTTTCCCTTGAGACGCCATATATTATGGAATTGAATGAAATTCCTTATTCATAGAAAAAAAGTTCCAATTTAATCTGAATATTCAGCATTTTACATTGGTCAAGGTGATGGATGGCATATTGAAACACTCTTCGTTCAGGTAATAAAATGGTAGAATCCACGATTGTACTGAAAAATAATAATAATGAAGTATTTTCAATATTCTCAAAAGCTTCTGCTGTATACATTCCAGAACAGGGTCTGGGCTGTTTCTTATTACCAAACCAATAACATCTCCATTGCAAAAATCTGTATACTGTAGTCAGAAATTAAGATTTCATGTAGGTTACTAGATGAAACCTTCAGCAGTCATCAGTAGAGAAGAGATTACTCTTTTATTTCCATTTTAAATAATTATGGTTAACCATTTTAGGCATTTGGAACAGTGATTCTAGTGGATTTTTTAAGCTCTTTTAAAACTTCAGCTTTCATTAGTGTTGATGAGTGTATATATATATATATATTCAGATTCAGACACAGAAGGGGTAGATAGCACATCTGTACTTCAAATGTAGTGCCGTCAACAGAGATAAGTCCATACAATGTACAGTACATGTATATAGAAGAATAGAAATAGATGGTCGCAGCACAATTTGTTTATTGTTTAATGGATTTGTTATACAATGTATCACAAAATCATTTTGGAAACATGTTGAACCTTGTACACAGTTCTACATCAGACCAACAAGTTACATCCACAACAATTGCATAGATATACTCCCATACATTAAGGCTATCTGATTTGTATTAAACAGCATCTAACTTGCCAGAGTTCATGGATTTGGTCTAGTTAATTAAGTGCCCTTGTGGTCTCTGTAATGTGGAGGAGACAACTGAGAATCTTAAGGATAGAACTGCTTCTCATTAATATTCAATTAGGGTTAAATTAATAGAGTTACCTCCTCTAATGTAGCACAGTTGAGATTTATGACCATTGAATCCATCTCTAAGTTGGGGAGGGGGGTGATCATGAGACTGGGGGCGCAGTAGAGACTGAGACCGTGGGTGCTACAGAGGCTGCAGAAACAGCTGAGGTGTAGAGGAGGCTGTGAGTGCAGTGGAGGTGCTGCGTAGACCATGGTTTAAGTAAGGATGCAGCAGAGGCCACAGGTCTAGCAGAAATGCAATAGAGACTGTGGATGCAGAAGGGGTGCAGTGGGACTGAGACTATAGGCGGGGTAGCGTGGAAGCTGTTGCAAAGGGCTGCCAAGTGCAAAGTTATCTGCCGCAGAGACTTGT
>NW_017307790.1:240930-243667 GCF_000935625.1 Nanorana parkeri
CATAGCTCAGTGCAGGAAAAAGAGAAGGGGCCGGTGTTGGAGCATGGAAGGTAAGTAACTGTGACAATTTGCAATGGCTAATGTTTATTTTCTTTTTTTCCAGTAAGGATCTCTTCAAATATCAGGGTTGAAAACCCCCTGTTATAGTGTTCACTTAATTGATAAGATTTTTATCTATTATAATTATGTTTATTGTTTGTTGTTATTTGTTTAACCACTTGAAGACCTGGGTGTTAAACCCCCTTCCTGGCTAGGCCATTTTTCAGTGTTCAGCGCTGCAGTACTTTGATTGACATTTATTCCGTCATGCAATGCTGTACTGAAACAAATTTTATACCATTTTTTGGGGACAGATAAAGCTTTCTTTTGGTGGTATATAATCACCACTGGGGTTTTTATTTTTTACTATATAACAAAATAAGTACCCTAAATTTTGAAAAAAAAAAAACCCTGTTTCCCTATGAAATGTTATGAAACATTTCTTATCACCCCAATTATTTGGTAAAATATAAAATACGGGGTCATGTCGGGTAAATAGACACCAAACATGCCAAGCCTTAAAATTGTGCGCGCCCAAGAAATCGCGGAAAACGACCACACCCAAAATTGGCCATAGGAGACACTTTAAACGCTTTTATCGCTCATCAGTTTAGTGTTATCAGTAATGAATGACCCTAATTATTGCTCTCACTCCAACGATTGCAGCGATATGTAACATGTGCAGCGTAATGGGCGCAATCGTCGTCTTCGCACATAGGCGCACCCGACGCATGTTTGCGTGTGTATGTGGGTGGGTGGGGGACTTTAAAAAAAATTTGTCTTATTTTTAAAAAAAATTATTTCTGACTATATTTTTCATTTCAGACATTTTTTTTAGCTTCTTTATTTTTTGTATGCTTTCATTTTTGTAACTTTTTTTTTTACACTTAAATTTATTGCTATCACATAGGGGACTAAGAAACCCCCTATGTGATAGCCAATTCAAATAACAGGTCATCTTTATGGAGACATCAGGGGTCTCCAAGATCCCTAATGTCACCTAGGGACCCCAGAGAAGCTGATGAATCAGAGATCTGCTTCAGCAGCTTCTCACCGGTATTCTGGAACCAGAGAGTGACACTGAATGCAGGAAGTGAGGTAATATACCTCACTTCCTGCATTTGGGGACCAAAGAGAAGATAAAAGGGAGATCATGTACTGATCTCCCTTAGATCCACTGAAGCGGTGTGCGCTTGTGCACACTGGCCGTGCGGCATTCGTCTTCCGAGCACGCCACCAACCCGCCAAAAATCATACGATTCAAGCGTGCTCGTAAGAGGAAAGTCGTACGACCTTACAGTAAAAGTGGTCACAAGCTGCTCAATACACCTGCCGATTATCGTGGGATCACCCGCGATTATCGTACGATAATCGTCAGGTGTATGGGCACCTTTAGACCCCCACCCCCGCAGTTGCTGCTTAGTGGTAGTTTCATATAAGGGGCAATAAAAAGCCATATTGATCTGGCTACACAATTGCATTAATGCATATACTTAATTATGTTTAATATAAATGCTAAATCTCTAATTTCTCTCATCTCGCATTTGGAAATGCAGGACAAAGAAGATTCAGAATAGTCCTACTAGAATATACAGTATGTAAATGTACGTAAGAATGGAATCTTGTACTATATTAGTATAAGTAACCTAACCTAAGTAACTTAAGTAATCTATAACAAACATATTTGTAATCAAGATCTATTTGATTTCTTGTAACACTGTAATCTTTTTCTTAACATGGGGGCAATTACTATTGAAAGTCTGCAAACAATATACCTGTAAGAATATTATATCATGTTTTCCCATTTCAACATTCTAAGGATTTAAATATTGTAGCTTTGAGTTACCTCCTCCCCCAAACACAAAAGCAAATACATTTTGAAATATTGATTTTATATATTGTTTTAGGTAAAAACATCTTTAATTCAATATACAGTAATGGACAGGTCGTCAGTATGCAACATGCAATGTACAGATGGACAGAACAGGAATTGAGCACAATGAACAAATAAACCCCATTGACAGTATTTTTCAAACATAACCCTTACATCTATTTATCCTACATCCTGCTTCTTAAAAGCCTTTTTTATCTAAAGTTTTTTTTTTTCTGAAATCAGTGAAATATACACTAACATAAAGCAATCTGAGTGAGCGTTCGGATACTAATTGCAAACTGCAAAGAGCATGACACAATAAATGCAAGCTGTGCTTACAAATTGAATTCATTTTGAAAATTGAATTAATATCCAGATGATAAGCATTCACATAAATGATTACTTGATCTTTACCTGCCTGGGTTTGCATTTCATTTTTTTAGAAAATATATTTTGATGGGAAACAATTGCATTTACAATTCAAATCAAATCAAACACACATTGTGCTGAGTCTTCTAGTGTTGTCCTGTCATCTTACCTCCTCCCTTTGGGAACTTGTCTGTTCTTTTCCAGATCGTTGTGGGTGCCAGAGCTTTCAAAGTGAACTAAACACCTCTGATCTGTAGCTAACGTGTCAACCTCCATCATTTTGTTTTATCTGAAGAAAAAAATGCAGATTCAATTACAAATAAATGAGGCCCCTTACTGGCATGTTTAATGCACACTATGCAAAATAAAAGAGGCTATCATGGTGCAGTAACTACTGGTATGCCCCCCTTCCCAAAACATAAAATATAATGAAACAAAGATAGTATATATATATAT
>NW_017307790.1:243841-260923 GCF_000935625.1 Nanorana parkeri
GAAGAACAGCCTTGATCTGCTATTGTTCACCCCTTAGCAATTAAAGAAAGAACAATATTGTGGGTATCAAAATTTCACAGAGCAACTGCACCTTAAAACAACTCTTTTCTGGTCTTTTAAATACTATGCCAATTTTAAACAGTAATGTTGCAAATGGGTGAGCCAGTGGAATAGCAGCTGTGGTTATATTTTCAGTAGTAGAGAACCTGCTGTACCCATCCTGTCATGCTTCTAGTTACCCCAAGACCACTGATGAGCAGGTTCCCCAGTGGCACTATGAATAATTGGGGCACACTTCCTGGCACACCAGGTAAATAAGACAGTGGCTGGGGTGGATGCAGGATGGAGCACAAAACTGGAGCTGGTGGTGCCGCCTCATGTTCTGCACCTTGGTGATTGTCACAGCATGGTCAATGCTCCCCCTTCTCCTTCATGTCATGTCAGAGAGTGCTTTTACTGCAGTGAGTAAAACAAGTAAACAATTTTTTGGGGGGTGGTTTTTAAAGCATGCAGCGAGGAACATTATAGGGAGCACTGGAACACACTGTCAGCAGCAACTGACTGATGTGGTCAAATAAACACAAAGCTAAAAGTTATATTTTTGAAACAAATTTTAAATAAAATTATAGATAATTATACATAAAATAAACTAGAAATTATACATAAAATATACAGTGTATTTTTTTTAGAGATAACAGTCATAAATATTGTACAAAATTGTTTCACAGTATATAAGCACTTTTAACAAGGTCACAATTTTAAAGGGAGAATCTAGGAAGGTTTTTAATTTGTATGTAAGCCCTTTTACTGGGCTGCAGTTTTAGTGAGAGTCAGCGGGCAGGTTGGAATCAAGAAATCAAAATTAAAGTGTACTGTAAAAGCCACAAAAAGTATGCAGGCTTGCTAAACACTATCTAAGCAGCTTAAGTAGGCCACAGTTTAAGAGGGACATGCTAGGCAGGTCTTCATTAAAAGTAATCTAAATATGAGTGTATTAGTTGACAGAAAAGAGCAGAAATAGTGTACAGACTTGATTCAGACAATACAAGCAGCTTTAGTAGGCCATGGTTTGAGTGACTAGGGAGGTTCTAAGCAATAAATCAAAATTAAAGTGTATTATTTCACAGAAAAAAGGCATACATATTGTCCTGACTCCATGCATAGTGATTAAGCACTTTTAATGGGCCACATTCATATCAATAGAGCGTGCGATACAGCTGTTGGTGCTCGAAATTACAACCCGGATGGCGCCATGAGTCCAAACAGTAATGGAAGTCACCAGCACTCGTTTGTAATGTGCAAGAAGCAAAAGCACTTTTATTAATGCATCACATGTCTCATAAAGCCAACGTTTCGGGGCCACATAAGATCTCTTCGTCAGAGTGACATATTGATGTGTGTCCTGAGAAAGGAACCCTGCAAGGCCCTGAAACGTTGGCTTTATGACGCATGTAAAACATCAATAAAAGTGCTTATGATTCTTGCACATTACAAACGAGTGCTGGTGACTTCCATTACTGATTGTTATCAATAGAAACAACAGCCAGATTTGAATCAGTAGAGTGTATTTATTTAGATTAAGATATTCTTGTATCTAAGTTGCAGTTATAAATCTGTTGTACTAGACCCCATTATAAAGAGTAGTATAAAACCCACAACATCCATTGTAACATTTAGAAGTTAACATCATAGTGGTATTTAGTCCCAGAAAAAAACATTATAGTATCTACGTTTACAGTATTAAATTATTTGCGCCTTGCCCCAGACTGAACAGGACCTCCAACGGCCATTTTAAAATACAGAAATCAACAATACTATGCCACTTATTCCTAGAAAAAGTTAACAAAAGATTATTGTGCCTACATTCCCAGTGTTAGTTTATTAGCACTCAAGCCCCAGTTTGATTTTGAAATCTAGAAATCAACACTACAGTGTCACTTATTCCCGGAAAAAGCACACAAAAGATTGTTGTGAGTGTGGTCCCAGTATTCATCTATTTACACTTAAAGCCAATTTCTACCTTTGCAAAGGTTTTTTTTTTTTAAAACATATGCCAGCAACGAACAAAGTGTACATGAAGCAGGCATATCTAGTTGATCTATATGAAAAAAGAAACTTACATTTTTTGTTAGCTTTCCTCTTCATATTCTCATGGAAATGCCTCTGTGTTTGCAAGCTCTGTTTGAGCTCTCCCATTTATTAGTATTCAATGTAGCACTCCCCCCTTCCCCCCTCAGACAGGTTATTGTGTGCAAAGGCAGAACTGATGTTTACTGATCATGTTACAATAAATAACAGGGAGTGGGAGAGCTGTTTACAGCCTAATTACCATCCGGCCCTGGTGTCTGACTAATTTTCCTATTTTCAGAAAAAATTTAAATGTTTAGGCTTAATAAAATGAAACATTCATTAAAAAAAATGAGGAAAGCCTAAAGTGTGAGTCATGAAAATGTGCACACATATACATCATCTCTGCACCTCTACATTACCTCATTAAATGCTAAGCACTTACAAAGGTGGAAATGGACTTTAAGCCCCAGTTTGAACAGGAACCCCAACAGCTATTTTTAAATCTAGAAATCAATATTAGTGTCAGTTATTCCCATAAAACACACCCCAAATATTGTACTGAGTAAGTGCAATGCCCTTAAACACTGTTACAAGACTGCTTTGTCAGCAGGACACAAAACAGTCAGCGTTCCATAAATAATTCTGTTTATTTGACTGTAAACAGCCTCCAAAGTATTTTAGTGTGCCATTTTGTTAACATGACCCACATCAGCCTTTTCAGGAAAAAAAAAAAAACATTTCAGTGTATTTATATTACTGATAAAAATGAACCCAAAATATTCTAGTGCACTGTCTCTACGCACTTTCCCTAAATACTAAACCTCACCCACTCCCCCTTTTTTTAAACCTAATGGAAAGAAAATAGGAAAATGGAAAAAAAGTCCAAAAACATGTCATAGAAAAATGCCCCAAAAAATTTTAAATGAGGGGATGTGAAGCAGGCAAAGAGCACCTTATGTTGGAGCAGTGGAACTTCAAGGGGAACATGTCATCCCTCCAAAACCCCAGATGTTGTCTCAGCGTTTTGCGCTGCGACCTTCCAATGCTATGTTTTTACTGAAGCAGAAGAAAACAAAGTCCCCAAACCCACCACATGCCCAGTGTCTGTGTTAAGATGGCAAATTTCCACATTATTCCACATTAACTCTTTTCCAATCATAATGACAACAGAAACTACCCAAATGACCCTGATCAAAAGTTTACATACCCTGGTGATTTGGTGTGAATGGCTATTAAAGGGAACCATCCTCACCTGTGATCTGTTTGCATGTAATCAGTGTGTGTGTATAAAAGGCCAATGAGTTTCTGGCCTCCTGACAGACCCTTGCATCCTTCATCCAGTGCTGCACTGACGTGTCTGGATTCTGAGTCATGGGGAAAGTGAAAGAATTGTTAAAGGACCTGCGGAAAAAGGTTGTTAAACTGTATAGAACAGGAAAGGGATATAAAAAGATATCCAAGGAATTGAGAATGCCAATCAGCAGTGTTAAAACTCTAATCAAGAAGTGGAACATGAGGGGTTCTGCTTAAACCAAACCACAGTCAGCTAAACTGTCAGCCACAACTGCCAGGAAAATTGTTCGGGATGTAAAGAAAAACCCACAAATAACTTCAGGTGAAATACAGGACACTCTGAAAACATGTGGTGTGGCTGTTGCAAGATGCACAATAAGGAGGCACTTGAAGGAAAATGGGCTGCATGGTCGAGTCGCCAGAAGAAAGCCATTACTACGCAAATGCCACAAAGTATCCCGCTTACAATACGCCAAACAGCACAGAGACAAGCCTCAAACCTTCTGGCACAAAGTCATTTGGAGTGATTAGACCAAAATTGAGCTTTTCAGCCACAACCATAAATGCTACATTTGGAGTGGAGTCAACAAGGCCTATGATGAAAAGTACACCATTCCTACTGTCAAACACGGAGGTGGATCGCTGATGTTTTGGGGATGCGTGAGCTACAAAGGCACAGGAAAGTTGGTCAGAATTGATGGCACGATGAATGCAGTATGTTATCAAAAGATACTGGAGGACAATTTTCATGCATCAGCCCGGAAGCTGCACATGGGACGTACTTGGACATTCTAACATGACAACGATCCTAAACACAAGGCCAAGTCGACCTGTCATTGGCTACAGCAGAATAAAGTCAAGGTTCTGGAGTGGCCATCTCAGTCTCCTGACCTCAATATCATTGAGCCACTCAAATGTGCAAGACAGCCCAAAAATGTACAGGACCTGGAGGCTTTTTGCCAGGAAGAATGGGCAGCTTTATTGTCTGAGAAGATAATGAGAAGAGCCTCATCCACACATACCACAAAATACTTCAAGCTGTCATTGATGTTAAAGGGGGCAACACACCGTATAAAGAACTGGGGTATGTAAACTTTTGATCAGGGTAATTTGGGTAGTTTCTGTTGTCATTATGATTGAAAAAGAGTAAACACAGTTGATTGATAATAAATGGCTTCAGCCAAACACTACCCATGAGTGACAGAAAGGCTTTTGTGTTATCATTCCTATTCTCTGAAAAATGGCCAGGAAATCATAAATTCTGCCAGGGTATGTAAACTTATGAGCACAACTGTACATATTTACTGAGGTTGTTTTCTGAAAGCCAACAATAGTGCTGTTGTAAATGCCTACTAATATGGTTTCATGTTTTATTTACTGTTTATGTAAAATAAAGTATCTAAGCAGTTGCTATGTGCAAAAGCTTCAACATCTGTAGTAGTGAAATTCATGGAATCTCTCCTAAAAGGATGAATCAATGGTTATTTAAAAACACACAACTTGCTGGACCCAGCGTGGTTTTACTCAGGGCAGATCATTTCAGACTAATCTGATTGATTTTTGTGTATGCAGTCCAGTGCAGTGAGGAGTGCTCAGAATTGTATGTCGGTGAAACAAAACAGCAGCTACACCAGCGTATGGCACAGCATAGAAGAGCTAAACCCTCTGGTCAGGATTCAGCAGTATACCTACACCTAAAGGAAAAAGGTCACACCTTTGAAGACAGTCAAGTACGCCCCCTAGACAGGGAGGAGGATTGGTTTAAAAGAGGTGTGAAAGAGGCCATTTATGTAAAGATGGAGAAGCCAAGCCTGAATAGAGGTGGGGTGGGGTGAGACATCTATTGTGTGCCACATACAATGCTGTTTTAACACCTCTCTCTGGACAGGTTATTAACACCTCCTAGACTCCAATTATGGAAATGCTTTCAACACCTGGTTGCGACTAACAGTCTGGATTGGAGCAACATTCACCATATTTATTCCCAGAGAGGTTTTGTACAAGTCATTCTGATTTGAGAAAGCTGGTTGGATGACCAGTGAAACGTCTTCAAGAAAAATACAGCAAGTCCAGTTGCCTTGACTTATCTTTTACAGATTTCACTTAGATATTGATGATAGAGAATGAGTCCAGAGACAGAGAACAAAAATGTTGAAGCGTCTGAGGGATAAAATATATTTCAGGAGACACTACAGGAACTTAATGTGCAGTCTTGAGGAAAGAAAGGAAAGCGGAGTATGGTAAGACAGTATTTTCACTATGAAGCCAAGATCAAGAACAAGGGGACTTGATATAACATGATTATTTTACCGAAAGAGTAGTTGATGGTTGGAACTCACTTCTAGCAAAGGTAATAAGTCAGCCAATAGTAAGTGAATTCAAACATGGCTGGGACAAACATAGATCTATACTCAAACAAAAAGGTCAAAAAGAAAACAAAACAAAAATGTAAAAAAGGGCATACTCAATGGACCACTTGGTCTTTTACTGCCATCACTCTTTTATGTTCTGTGTTCTTACTTTTTCTCTAGTTTTTAGACCTACTAATTCTTTATGGAGAAAGAAGGAATAATTCCCTCTGAAATCATTACAGAATGGAACCATTGTTTCTAGGCTTGTGGTGCATTTATGGAAACAACAGTACAAGGCTTCAGATTTTCTGTTCTTTTATTTACATTACAATTTCCCCAGAGATACTTGTCTTTAGCACAAATCCATATATACACAAGGGCCATAAATGAGATTCCACTTTTTATACCAATTTCTTCATTCTAGTTGGGTATATCATTCATTGCTGTACTTTAGAGGAATCATATCATTAAAATATAAATGGTTTCTTGTCATTTTACTTTAATTTTTACACAGCAGACATGCCATGGAAACAATTTAAGAGCCTAATAACCACGTAATTGAAAAATATAACCATGTTGTCCAAGGTAAAACAACATAGCTGCAGTAAATAACAGGAACATGCACATTAAAAAGATTTAACTAATAGCTTAAATGCAGATGAAAGTGCTAGCCTGAAAGAATGGGATATGTGTTCATCAAACAGAATAACTTATTATAAGTTGTCTATCGCAGCCTAATGCTCTATTTGTTACTCATTTATTATGGCCTATATATACATTTCAAATACATCATTTAATTAATGCAATATTTATCACAAGAACATAATTTCATTCACTGCTTCAACCACTGGCATTGGTCTCAGCAATAAAGTTGAATCTAAAAATTACAAACATAAATAATTTGATTGAATTATGATAATTTGAAGAGAAAGTAGATCGTCTTTATTACATTTGCAAATAAGCCATTGTATTATCCAAACTAAATAATATGCCTAAAGCAAAGGATGTATTTTAGATTGTCATAGAGGACAGTTTATTCTACGAATGTTTACAGGGAGGTGTTCTCTAAAGCTTTAAAGCATATGTCAGAAAAAAAACCCAAAAACAAATGCAGTACATGTCTGCAATCCATGCACATTTTTCGTGGCTCATCCCTTTAAAGGCCCTGTAAGCACAGAAAAATACCTGTTAATCTGCCAAAAATGCAATCAGCTCTTAAGCTCTGTTGTGTGCTCTCAACACACAGGTTTTTGTTTTTGTCAGCCCTGTCCAGTGTCTTTTTCTATACTACTCAACCACTCTCCCTCTCAGAGCTCCATAACATAAGGGTTCAACATTATGTAGTTCAAGATCAGAATTAGGAGGGGTCTGTGAGATCACACAGTAAAAGGTTTATTTATTTAAAAAAAAAAAAGTTGCATAGCTAACTTGTCCATCGAAAATGCAGGTGCATTCATTCTATGGAAGCTCACCAACTGTTGTGAGAATGGTGCAAAAATGGATGTTGTTAGTGTAATTTCTCTTCTGGTCAAATGTTCTGCAATAGGTATATTCATATAGAACAGACTAAATGGGGAAAATACCACATTATAGCTACTAGACGAAGCTGAGGATCATAGCAAATAAATACATGTTCATAAGATTGCTGGAGGGAATGAACATATAAATGTAACCATTGATACTATGGCGATACTGTGATATTATGGGTGGAGCTTAGTGACATCAGTACAATAGGTGCTGGAAAGACAGAAGGTACCAGCAACTACCACTGCTTTGTTTTATTGATACAATGATGTTGTGCACATGTGGAGGTTTAAGCATAAGTGTGTTTAATTATGTTTTAATATCGTTTTTAAATCCGGGATACACTTTGCTCTACATATCTTCTTTTTGAGCTGCAAAATTTACAACACTGGGGAAGAGGAAGGAGTCTACTCCAGAAGCACAAAGGTGGATGAGCAAAGAGGTGGTTTAAAGAAGATTTAGGGCCCATTCACACCAGATCTGTTAACATCCATTAGCATCCATTTTTCAACTGATGCCAACACAAGGACATCTGAAAATGAATGAGTGTGAATAAGAGCAGTTCACACCAGTCCGTTGCATTGCATTGCACTGCCCTCCACTGAAAAAAGTAGAGTGGGCTCTACTTTTTTTTAGTGCAACGTAACGGACTGCTGTGAACTGCTAACATGTGTCAGGGGGAAGGTAGAACCAACACCTTATATAGCTTAGTGTAAAAATCAAACCAAACCCTCACCCCCCCATAAAAAAGTAACGCAACAGATGTCAAGGAAGTATGCAATCGCAAATAAACAGACCTCCATTGACTTATGTATTTGGCTCCGATTTTGTGTGTATGCAGCCTTAAAGAGATTACTTTTGGTGGAAGGAGTTATTTATATAAATTTGCACCCTGACAAGTGGGGTTAAAATAATATTATTACACTGAGGTTTTGTTACACAATATTTGCTCATTATTTTCTTGCATTTTGTTTTAATATTCATGTAATCGCACAGACTGTTAAACTTGATCTTGTATATTGAGTTTTATTATTAGTATCTGGAAAGTGTAGGAGATGATAATAGGATTTTGGGGGAAAAAGCCTCCACGGACAACATTGCGCCAGCGGACCCCCCCAAAGACCCCGCAGACACCAAGGGAGACTGGGAGAGGGGCGCAGAAGCACAGGCTGCGCAAAGGGGGGATGTGGGAGAGGTCCCTGAAGAGAGGCCGCAGCCCTCACAGGGCACTGCGGTCAGTTTGTCCCCACAGTCCATGTCCCCGGCAAAAAATATGCCACCGGAACCCCAGGCAAAGAAGGAGACCCCAGCAGGCACCGCCCCCGTCCGTAGGCCTGTCGCTGCAGTTGCCCCTAGCAACAGACCCGCAGGCAGACGACCCTCCTACAGCACCTGAACTCCAAGCGTCCCAATGCGTCCTCACCGGACCGCGTCCCGGCGTGAAAGACCAATCCGGCCGGGTGACGCGCAAGTAAAGGGACCCGGAAGCGGCGCACCAGAAGTGACGTCAGGCCGAGGGCGCACACGCCCACACCAAAGATGGCGGCCTCAGCCTCCGAGAAGGTCGCAAACGAAGCCGGGGGCTCGATTAGCGGCCTCCGTGAACGGAACCGAGCGCCAGCAGCGCCAGAGGCCAAAAGCCTCCGTTCAGCATCCGGACCTCAGCCCGACCCCACATCAAAGAAACCCACAGGTGCTTGCGGAAAACTGGCGCCCCCGACCGCAGCGCCAGTAGCCTGAGGGAAGTGCTGTGACTGGGCGGCAGAGACCCCCAGTCATATGCACCCCCCTGGGACGAACCCATAGGCCCCCCCGCCGGAGCGGGGCCGTCGCAGCCGCCCCACCGCAGCGGGCCTGCATACGCTCGCTGGTCATCCAGGGGAGACTCCAAGGATCCGAGACATCCAGCCTGTCGCCCGGACAACACTTGCTAGAAGAATCTTCGGAAAAAATCAGGAAGAAGCAGGTAAGAATACCGAGAAAAAATTCTTAGCTCCTTACTCCTGACGCTAGGCAAAAAACTGGAGACTTGTCAGCAGGTGGGGGGTTTGGCCACCGGCAGGGGCCACCCCTATGCTGTAATTGGTCTTTAGTTTTTTTGTGCCTAGCGTCCTTCTCCTGCAGGTGGCGATATTACCCTACAGTACATGATCTCCGATCTGTTCCCTGTGTCCTTCAATGAACGGGAGAGAAAGAACAGTTTTTATATATTAATTGATTAATTTACAAATTGTTTATTGAGACCCCTGGATAGCGCTATATTTTTGACAAGGTCAACAGCGTTATATTTGTGGACACGTTAAACAGATTTAAAAAAAATGTCACTGGTGTATAAATAGACCAAAAAGAAGCAAATAAGGGAAGTTTAATGTTAGGGTTTACATACAGTTTAAGTGCTGCTCCATTCTAAACCACTGTCGAAAATGAAATTATGCTATATAGTGAGCAGAAAGGCAAAAGTCTTTTTGGAACCCTGTTACCCTTTGCCTACATGCTATATAGGATAATCCTGCCAGTCTGAGACACTATTTGGTGTTCCCAGGCCAGGGGCGGATCCAGAGTCTAGTCTCGGAGGGGGGCACTGCCATAAAATAAGCCCCCCCATCTGGCTCTTCCACTGCTACTGTGCCACCCCTTTCCTCTCTAACTGCCTATGTGTCCACTGACTGTGTGTGCTGAGACGGCCGCCTAATTTGCCTGACTACAGTGCAGCCTCAAAATCTCGAGCAGCTGTGCATGGCAACCAATCAGCTTCTCTCTTTCATTTTCAAATCTTAACTGAACAAACTGAAGAGAGAAGCTGATTGGTTGCCATGAACAACTTCTCAAGTTTTTGTCTGCTCCAGTTTTGATAAATTCCCCCTATTCTATGCGGCCTGTCATCAAACATACTCCAGGACTGACTTTTTTCTCATGAAACATAGAGAACATAGAAGTCTTAGAATTGTCCAACATTGGGAATATAACCTGGTCTGACAATGCCCAGATTTCATTGGCCAGTTGATCCTGTTATCTAATAAAACCACCCCCAGAGCGTGGCAGTGGCATTTGAATGATAGCCTATTATAGGATCCGGTGATTGTAGCAGAGGTCACTAGAATTAGATGCTTACTTTTCTATTCAACTCTACTCAACTCAGCTCTGACAGATGTTGGAGATGTAAGATGGGAAATGGGACTTTGCTACACATGTTTTGGTCTTTCCCCAAGTTGTCCAATTCCTGGTTCAGGATCAGCATTGCCCCAAAACTCATTCCATTACCATTGGGCCCTTCCTTTTTTCTCTTACATGACACCAGGTTGCCCATTAAGGTGTACAGGAAATATGTCATTAGATACTTGTTAAATGCATCTAAGGGATGTATTTCAGCATGCTGAACGGAGGAGTCCTCGACATATCTCTTGCATTGGATCAACAGAGTTGTAGACATTAGGCGTTTAGAAGATCTGACTCTCGCACATACAGGAAATGTAGATGGCTTTAACCACCTTTTCAATTATGAGGCTTTAACCCCACTTTTCAAAGGGGCGGGGGGGTTAAAGCCTCATAATTGTGCATTGGTTTATACTCCTCTCTTCTTTCCCTCTTCTTTTCTATGCTTTTTCTCTTCCGCCTCATCTAATTGGTTCTGGCCTTTGCCACACATTACTTTCCTTGCACATCAATGATCCCCCCCTCCGGTGCAGCCCTTTGGAATCCTGATTTCCCAGGTGGTGTCCCTTAGGCCCTCCATATCTCTTGGTTTTGATGCTTTTTTTTTTTTCATTTCCTTTCCCTCCAATTTTTTTTAACCCTGGACTGCATGGCTGCACCTTGTGTTTGTTACTCATACCCTGTTTGTGTTACAGTTCAGTTTGTGGCTAAAGTTTATTCGTTTTAAGAAAGAAATTACATGACACAGTGCCGCCTGGTGATGTGATTCCCATTGTAGTAAGCTGTTCTGTTAATCTTGACTATTCGATCTGTAAATGACTATTTGTGCTGTTTATCTGATCCTCTGTTTGTACTTTGAAAAAAATAATAATAATGGCACTGCAGCACGCCAGTGTCTCACGCAATATCATGTAATTTGTGAATATATGCATAGATGTAAACAGGGTTAATACTTTCATTGTATATTTGTTATATATTTATTCACATTGGCTATTGTGAGACAGCACTGACCTAACATTGACAACTAAGGATCTACTTAAAATAACATACTTTGGTCCTTAGTAGGTGGACCAGTTCCGTAAAATGAGTAAAGCTTTGTGTGGCAATCAATTATTTGTCTGGTCAAGTGACATGCTAACATATAATGTTAATGTGGCATGTACTGGATATAAAGTCCCAATTAATTTCCTCTTTTCTAAATAATTAAGGGGATGCCAGCACGGCAACAATCATAGGTTTGGGTTTTACGCCTTTTTTTATTTTATTATACAAATTTGAAATGTGTTTTCCTTTGTGAATATCTCTGGGCAAAATCTTTTTGTACATTTGGATAGAGTAGGAAAGGGTAAGGGTTTTATTTGTAATGGTAACTATTGTCACCAAGAAAAAGTAAGGAAGGGTTAGATCATCTGTCATGTGGTTTTTGTTTTGTTTTTTTTCCTATCTGTGTCCCCATTGAGGAATTTATTTATTTTTTTTGTACTGCCAGCCATTGTGACCAAGAAAGAAAGTGACGGGAAATCCAACATTTTAGAACTTTCCTTAAACCCAAAGGGTCATGAGAATTTTCCCCCACTGTGATAACTCTCTCCTTATATCCATATTGCCTGTGGTCAGAACACTCCTCTGTTCAGTGACACATAATACAGTAGCTGCTTCTGGGAATTCCTGGTATGAATGGTTTCTTAATCTTCAGACCTATTTATAATATATGAATGGGTTTGATGTCAAACAAATACATTCATATAAATAATCTGATGGAGGAATGGCACAGTCGCAACAGCAGCTGAAAGAAGGCTTTACTTACTGAACTTTTCTACAGATTTTCTCAGCAACAGATTCATGTAAGGAATGTCCACTAAAATGGTAAATCCATCCCAGTTTGTCACTGAATCATTTGTTGTGGCTCTTTACTGGATGCAGGGGATGTGACAATCTTGATAAATGTCCCCCACTGTATTTTCATAACCTGACATTAATCTGCCAGGCACTGTAGTTGTGTATCAGTGATTGCTGAGTGTTTGTACATAATTGAGGACAGGGTATGTTTTCTATAGCCTCAATTATGAATGAATGGGAAGTGATCTACATCCCCTCCTGTTCATTCATGATTGAATGAACAGGAACATGAGGACACAATGTCCTTATGTTATGAATGAACAGGAACAGAATAGAGGATTGCTGAACAGGAATAGAGGATTCCTGTTCATTGATAACAGGGGCTGCAGAAAAAGAGGTGAGGAGTCTGTGTCCTCAATCTCTTTTTCTATTTGAAAAGGGAAATACCAGGGGTCTGTTTAGACCCCAATATTTCCCCGAAGCCCCTAAAAGTAAAGTCATAAATAAAAATATGTAATAAAAAATGAATTAATAAATAAAAATAAATATAAAAAAATTAAAAAGGTTTATAAAAAATAAATAAAAAATTTAAAACATTTTTTTAAAAATAAAATAAAAACATTTTTGGTTTCGTTTCGGTTTTGAAATTTCCATTTCAGTGCACCTCTAATATAAACACTATGGGGTCTATTCACAAAGCTGCCGAAGGATCTGGCCGTAGCTTCGGCCGATCCTTCGCCTGGCTTCGGCCCCAGGACCCCTTCGGTTCAGAAGAACCGAGGGGGTGCTGTACGGGCTATTCACAATAGCCCGTACAGCTCCCGATCACGGCCAAGCAGCTCAGTATGTATTTTCATAACCTGACATTAATCTGCCAGGCACTGTAGTTGTGTATCAGTGATTGCTGAGTGTTTGTACATAATTGAGGACAGGGTATGTTTTCTATAGCCTCAATTATGAATGAATGGGAAGTGATCTACATCCCCTCCTGTTCATTCATGATTGAATGAACAGGAACATGAGGACACAATGTCCTTATGTTATGAATGAACAGGAACAGAATAGAGGATTGCTGAACAGGAATAGAGGATTCCTGTTCATTGATAACAGGGGCTGCAGAAAAAGAGGTGAGGAGTCTGTGTCCTCAATCTCTTTTTCTATTTGAAAAGGGAAATACCAGGGGTCTGTTTAGACCCCAATATTTCCCCGAAGCCCCTAAAAGTAAAGTCATAAATAAAAATATGTAATAAAAAATGAATTAATAAATAAAAATAAATATAAAAAAATTAAAAAGGTTTATAAAAAATAAATAAAAAATTTAAAACATTTTTTTAAAAATAAAATAAAAACATTTTTGGTTTCGTTTCGGTACTTCATTTCCTGTTCTTGTTATGTGGAAGAAACCAAAATGCTTTCTCTTGGTCGCCCCATACTTATTAAACTATCAAATCAGCTATTTTTTACAATTTCCTAAATCAAATGAAAGTAAAATTATCACACTGACATAGTAAATGTGACTTTAAATCAGTAAATCAAAATGGGAAAGTATTTTTTACATTTTAAAAACATTTTTTGCTCTGTGCCTCTTTAGCTGCCTCACAAATATGGCTTCTTTCCAACAATCCCATTTGAGATTGGTGAATAAATAAATAGTCATTTATTGTGTTAAAAGTGTATAGTGAGCTATATAAAGGTCTCTAAATGCTCAGTGACAGCTTTTAAAACAATTATGCAGAATTATACGAGAACATTGCTCATCTTCTTCCAGCTCTATTTCTCCCACACATGATATCCTGGAACAGTAGCTTGGCCCATAGAAAATCCATTTCGAGTGTTACCATCAATTTGATGTCGGCTCTCAATGCTTGCACGTCCCAGAGGCAGTTCAGGTGCACATTGTCCTATAAAGTTATACATGGGTCACAGCTGGCTGTCTGCATAGAGAAATAACAACCAATAAAAATATAGTATTATATGATGCAGCATTAAAATCCTGTATAATATATCTATATATAGATCTATATATAGATATATAGATATATATATTCCTGAAAGTAAATAATCTTTGATCTATTTAATGTGATGCAGTACTCCTACAAATCTGTAGTCTTAGACTGGCCTTGTACAAGAATTAACAAGCAGATACTACAAAAATCCACACTGAAAACCTCTTACTACTGCCTATAGCTAGGGCCCCAATCACACTTTATACTACCCAAGGCACACATAATTGAGAGCGCTCCATTTTTCTCAATTAAAACCAGAAAGCAGTATGCTGTCCAACTTGTATGTATCATATACATATATAGAATATACATGGTAGGATTCAGCTGTATATTTACAGAAATGTATTTATTTATTTATTATTTTGTTTTGCCATTCAAGGTTAGCATGGACGCATAAGATGCATGCTGCACAATTGTAAAGATGCAAGTTTAACTATAAAATGCAAATTAGTAGGGGAAGACTTCTGTACATACCTGAATGGCACAGCCTGAGATGACCACGGTGGCCTCTCTTGCTTCTCCATTCCAAAACCCTGGGTAAATGGACAAGGAATATAGGGAAGAAAGAGTGGCATAAGTAAGTGCTGTGCAAACTATTGGCGCTATATAAATCCTGTATAATAATAATAAGTGGCATAAGTGGCGATGGGTGATGTTGGTGTCACTAGAGGATGCCATAAACAGAACTTAGCAGATGCTATAAAGACTCTTAATGGCTTGTCATAACAGTCATAAAACCATATTTATAACCTGAGATTAGTCTACCAGTGCAAAACTCTATAAATAAATACCCATAATCCTGCTATGATGGAGCTACATTCATACAACATGATTACACTAATGTATAAGAAACTAACAATCAGTTAGACACCAAACATGTCTATGTTCAGAGGAGCAGAGGGTTAAGGCACATTACATATCCTAAGAAAAATATGCATAAGATCTATGTATATAGATAAGACCTTTGGTGTCTATCAAATCATAATTAAATTCTGTGCAATAATATATTGGTTGTTGTTGGTAAGTTATAGGTTGGTATTGGTAAGATATAGTTATATCCTTTGATTGTTTGCGTTAATTTTGTAAACACCTTCTTCAGGGATATGAAATAATGGCTGCTTTTGCATCTCCAGAGCCCTTGCTATCATCAGAACTAGGGATGTGCCGATACCGATACAAGCATCGTTATCGGCCGCGATACCGAGTATTTGCATGAGTACTCGTACTCGTGCAAATACTCCAATACATAAAACGAGTACCTGTGCCGCGTCCGCCATCTTCAGGGACCCGAATCCGCCGCACACAGGACCTCCATCGCGTCTCCAATTAAGCAAGATGGCAGCGACCTCCTCTGTCATCTGCTCCATTCTGACATCTTCTCCCACTGATTGGCCGATTGGATGATTGACAGGCTTCCTCACCAGTCAGGAGTGACTGGTGAGGAAGCCTGTCATCAGGCTTCCTCACCTCAGGAGTGACTGGTGAGGAAGCCTGTCATCATCCAATCGGCCAATCAGCGGGAGAAGAGGTCAGAATAGAGCAGATGTCACAGCCTAGTCACAGCCTAGTGCCGCCACTGCATAGAGAGCCCCCTTTTCTGTGCACAATGCCCATTCATCTAGACTTCTTCTCGTTCGAAGATACAGCCAGCCTGTCTGTGGGACTCCAGCCTGCACGCACTGAACACAGCCGTTCGCGGCTCTCCCTCTCTCAGCGCCGCAGCGCGGCCTGGCCAGCCATGCATGCGTGCTGTTAAGACCCGCCACAGTGTCTTTTCTTCCATCCTGGTAATTTCCCCTCTTCGGACCTCTCCAGACACCAGCCACTCATCCATCATTCCTGACATCCTGGTTGCCTTCCAACCGTAAGTCTCACATATTGTCCTATATCAAATATAGCCGAAATCCCAGGTAGTAGCGCTCTTTATATTTGTAGCCTTTTTTATATGTACTGATTTTGCAGGGTACAGCTACAGCACAGCTACAGCCAATTCTGCATACCTGGCTTTATATTATAAGACAATGTAATAATAATATAAAGCCAGTTATACAGAATTGGCTGTAGCTGTGTTCTGGTCTGCAGTCTGGACATGTGCTCATCTATTTTGACCACTAGGGGGATACAAGCCTTAGTTAGCAATGGCATGATAAATATTAATTTCATTCAATGTCTTTTTTTTAATATTATAAATGTTATAATATTTAAAAAAAGACATTGAATAATGAAATTAATATTTATCATGCCATTGCTAACTAAGGCTTGTATCCCCCTAGTGGGGAAAATAGATTATCACATGCACAGACTCCAGAACAGTGTATTATTGTATAGAGTGGAACAGCTGTATCCAATTCTGCATACCTGGCTTTATATTATAAAGTTCTTATAATATAAAGCCAGGTATGCAGAATTGGATATAGCTGTGCCACACTACAGTGTGTTCATGTTCTTCATAATATTAAGAAACTGACCTAAAATCATGATTTTGTATTGCTTTAGAAAAAATGTGACCTGTCCCTTTAAGAAAAAGTATCGGTAATTGGTAACGGCGAGTACTTGAAAAAAAGTATCGGTACTCGTACTCGGCCTTAAAAAAGTGGTATCGGTGCATCCCTAATCAGAACTATAAAGGAATGCTAAAAGTAATTCATGAGAGCCAGTAATACCAGATTGAACTTACTCTGCACAGAACCAAAAACCAAAGACTAGGCAAACTTTGCAAGTACTTTTCACTTTTAATCCAATTCATTTTACTGTTGCTATTTGTCTTTTTTTAATATCTTTTCTGTATATGTTTTCTTGAAAAGTTTTCTTTTCATTCAAATAATTATTATTATTATTTTAATGAA
>NW_017307790.1:260977-264138 GCF_000935625.1 Nanorana parkeri
CTATATTTTTGAAATCATTAAGCTAAATCTTTAAATGCTCTAATTCAGAAAATAAAGAATCCTTATGGTGCATGTTTCCATTTAAACATGCGTTGGTGGTGTATAAAGTCTGGTACTTAAATTATTGTCCCTCCAGCTTGAAAATATTTGTGCAGGGTATGGCTGAGAGAGCAATTGACCAGTTCTCCTTCTGGATACATTTTTTGTCCACAGATTATACATGTGAAAAGCAAGTGTGGTTTCTGCATGCTAAAAGATTTATGAGGCCAAATATACCTATTTCTGTATCTTTATTGCTAGTACTGATCAAATCATTCAACATTCACAGTAGATTAAGCCAATTCTGCTGCAGAATAAAACCAAAATGTTGATCTATGTATATTTGTTAATGGTTGGTGAGTGAATAATATGAATTCCAAGCCTCTCTTAGCTAATCCTGCCCTTACAGTAGTCAGTCAGCAGGGAGGACATTCCCCTACACAAAAACGCACATTATGACCCTATTCCATGAGGGTCAGGGGACATTCAAGTAGAGTAGCCAATGCATTTCAGAGGTTCGAAACACACCCCCTTCATCAGGGCTTAATGCAAGAAATCATGTATGTGGACTACAATCCCTGCAGCTTGAAACTTGTGTTGAGTTGTGATAGGAGTACTTCAGGCTATAAAGTGTGTGAGAAATTAACATTTCAATTTCACAAGGCTTATAAATGGGCCCCTTAATTTTGCTCAACCTTGCTTTTGTCATTGAAGGTTTCCATAGTGGTAACGTAAGAATTCCCCAACATTCTCATGAAAGATTAGTTTCCCTCTAACAGCCCACACTTAACATTCAATGCATGACATCTTATTCTGTTACACTTATCTCCTTGTAATATAGAATGCCATGTTGAAATGCATGATACCGGTATATTCTTAGATTTCTATTATATTTCAAACATTTCTACACCTACACTTGCAAATCCTACATGATAAAATTGTGAGCACTAGCAAGGTCAAAACAGACATTAAGTAGACATAAAGGCACCTTTTCTCTTTCGCACAAAAATGTAAAATATATAAGTGTTTTACAAATACTCACATACAATATATAAGGTGATTTTAGCTTTATTAGTTCACTTGCAACTGCAAGTATGGCTCGTGATACTTTTTTATTGGGACTAAAATTGAAATTTGCAGAACAAACTTTGAGGGTTTAATGTTTGGACCAAGATGAAGGGAGTAGACTCCCGAAAGTTTGCCCTAAAAAATTAAATGGTAGTGCAAATACAAAAATGTGTTCTCAGACACATACAAACACACACAATCGAATCAGGCTTGTTTTGACAATTTTTTTTACTGCAAAGCAAAATAGTGTAAAATTATTTTTGGAATAGTACGTCTCAACCACCTAGATCTTATGTGTTTGTACATATTGCTAAAATGCTCTTCAATTAGCCATTGTTCCCAGTGGAAGCTATAGACATACTGTACGTATACAAAAGCCTTTGTTTTTGAAAGTGTGAACAGTTATTCCGTAGACAACGGAATGCAAATGCTGATGTGCCTGTGTGTACACCAGGTCACATGCATAATCTACACATTTTCTTTCAGGGCAATAAATACTGTATGAGTGCACCCATGTATTAAAAAAGGAGAACATTTTATAGAAACAACCACTTGTGTGGTAGGTGGCTGGACTTTTGATATTTGAAAATGCATGCAACTGAGACTTCTGTTTGCAATTTAAATGTTGGAAGCAGAGTATATGAAGTGTAACTCCACCTGGATGTCCGGCGAGGCATGACCGGGCACACACCGACGGTCTTTATGTGGTTCAGAGTCTAGGAGGTTTTGTGACTTGACGGACCATCTCCTCTGCCTTTCTGCCTCTCGTTGAGTGTACAGATGGACATGTACTGTCTGAGATATCTGTCTTCGGCATAGCAATTTATGGCCTATTATACTGGCTCTTCACATCCAGCCGCTACCACCCTGACTTCCTGTTCCACTGTCTGGGAGAAACAAATTATTTTCCTCTGGCTTCAATGTTTCATGCAGACATTCATTGTCTCCATCTGGGATTGTTTTATTCAGACTACCTCCTCTCCTGATGATGCGTTTTATATACGCAAAACGTGTTGAAAAATCCACCACCATTTATTCCTTGGGTTCAAGGTTAAGGATTATGAATTATTTCAACACTATGTATTTCATGTAGGGATGTCCCGATGCCACTTTTTCAGGACCAAGTACAAGTACATCCCCTCATGTACTTGCCGATACCAATTACCGATACTTTTTCTTAAAGGGCCAGGTGACTTTAAACGATCCATAGTACAACTACATGTTATATAGTACGGATCATGGTTTAACCTATTCATGTTAGCGGAGGAGAATTGTAACTCTATTGCTGGAGTGTAGTGGAGGTGTGTGCTGTATATATGTACTACATATACATTACACACGTCCAGTACACTATAGCAATAGATTTACAGCCAGCCCCGTTCCCTTACTCACAGTTTCACTCCGATCCCCGTAGCCTCATGCGGTGCCTCTTGTAGTTGGCACTGGGCAGGATCGCTGCATCGCATCTCGGTGCTCAGCCTGTGGGAGGCGCTCACAATTCTGCCCTGCTAACATGAATAGGTTAAATCACGATCCATAATACATATACAGCACATACGTCCCGTACACTGCAGTAATAGTTACAATTATCCCCTGCTAACATGCATAGGTTAAATCATGATCCATAGTACATAACATGTAGTTGTACTATGGATCATTTAACCCATTCATGTTAGCAGGGGATTATTGTAAATATATTGCTGCAATGTACGGGACATTTGTGCTGTATATGTACAGTACATATAGATATACAATTCTGCACTGCTAACATGAATGGGTTAAATGATCCGTAGTACAGGGCTACATATCATGTACTACGGATCATTTAACCCATTCATATTAGCAGAGGATAATTGTAAATCTATTGTTCAGTGCATTCTATATGTAGTATATAGTACATGTACATATAGAGTGCCTGCAACAATACATTTACAATGATCCTCTGCTAACATGAATGGGTTAAATGATCCATAGTACAGGGCTACATACAGATCATTTAATCCATTCATGTTAGTATAATTGTAAATGTATTGTCTGCACTGTATTAGCAGTAT
>NW_017307790.1:265048-283018 GCF_000935625.1 Nanorana parkeri
ATTTTGACAAGTACAAGTACTTGTCAAAATGCCCTGTATCGGGCCCGATTCCGATGCTAGCATCGGTATCGGGACATCCCTAATTTCATGTGATATGTTTAATATTTCTTTTCAATGTTACACTTATCATGTCACTAACTGAATTATGTTGATTATGTTATAATTACTTGGAATTATGTCGATTATGTCATAGTTACTTGAACTCTGGAATTAGGAGGCTATTGGAGGTGTCTATGCTCATCTTTTATCATGGCCATTCTCTTTTAATCATGTAATTGAATCAAATTTATACTTTTTAGCCAAAAATATTTTCTTTGTGAATTGCTGCTTCTGGTGCCTAAAAACCCCCACCTCTCTTATCCTTTACTTCTTGAAAGTGTAACTACAGACAATACATTTTTGCTGTATTTATTGCAGACACTCACATGTGGTCTTCTGCTGCCTTGGGTGAGTATGTGTATTTAAATCTAGCAGCTGTGGGTACATGGTTGAAGAGGCCTCCAACAAATGTCAGAGCTTCCCTTAATAGGGTAGCAGATTTCTCAGGGGTACAAATTGTAAAAAGAGAGCGAGCAACTTTATGCACACAAAGCAAACAGCAGCAAAACATTCATGAATACCTGCTGTTTCCTTTGTATTCCCTCACAGAGCCGGCTGAACATTGGCTGCGAGCTCTGTTCGTTTAAAGATTTTTCAACTGGTTCCTTTGATTAGCTGATCAAGGGATTCCGGCCGAAAGGGTTCCGAGAGCAGCACCCACTATGCGAATTTCGCATAATGTATGGCCAGCTTTATAGATATATTAAAAGGTGTGGCATCTGACAAAATGCCATTATGACTTTGCCCAATGAGGGCTCAGTATTGAATTTGAGCCAAGATTGGGCAAAGTCATGATGACTCTGCCCATTCATGGCCTGCCTATCAGATGTCGGTAAACTACACAATTGGGCGGAGCTAGATGTGACAATCCCATCACCCAATTGTGTATGTTTTGCTGCCATCTAACAAAATTCCATTATGCGGCGGGGAACGGACGGGAAGGCGGGTTTTAAAAAAATATTATTTCTCTTTATTTTTTATTGTTTTCTTTTTTATTTCGTCGACGTTGTGGACAACGCTGGACGCCGTGATTGACCCTGGATTACATCGGTGGATCCATTTTTTGGCTGTTTTTTTTTTAAATAAAAGACTTGTCAAAAACATGTCTTTTGTTTTATTTCCAAATAGAGGATTTTATCAAAAGTCTGGACTTTTTAATAGCTATTTTATATAACCCTTTAGTGAATGGGTAGGGCTACAAGTACCCCTTACTCATTCACAAGGGAGGGGGGCGGCATCTATGTGCATGTGGCCTAGTGTGGGAGGGAGGGGGCGCTCTCTCGTCCCCCCCCTTTCCGGCCCTGCCAGGTCTATGCTCGGATCAAGGGTCTGGTATGGAATTTTAGGGGGATCCCATGTTTTTTCCCCCCATTTTTGGTTGTGGGGTTCCTCCTTATAATTCCTACCAGACCTTAAGGGCCTGGTATGACTTTAAGGGGGAATCCCACACACTTTTTTTTTTTTACATGGGGTCCCTCCTAAATATTCCTACCAGACCTTAAGGGCCTGGTATGACTTTAAGGGGGAATCCCACACACTTTTTTTTTTTTACATGGGGTCCCTCCTAAATATTCCTACCAGACCTTAAGGGCCTGGTATGACTTTTAGGGGGAACCCCATACACTTCTTTTTTTGTTTTTTGTACATGGGGTCCCTCCTTAATATTCCTCCTTAATTTTAGGGGGATCCCATGTTTTTTCCCCCCATTTTTGGTTGTGGGGTTCCTCCTTATAATTCCTACCAGACCTTAAGGGCCTGGTATGACTTTAAGGGGGAATCCCACACACTTTTTTTTTTTTACATGGGGTCCCTCCTAAATATTCCTACCAGACCTTAAGGGCCTAGTATGACTTTTAGGGGGAACCCCACACACTTTTTTGGGTTTTTTTGTTACATGGGGTCCCTCTGAAATTTTCCTACCAGACCTGAAGGGCCTGGTATGACTTTTAGGGGGAACCCCATACACTTATTTTTTTGTACATGGGGTCCCTCCTTAATATTCCTACCAGATCTTCATGGCCTGGTATGACTTTTAGGAGGAACCCTGCACAGTTTTTTAGAAAAAAGATTGGTCCCTCCTAACATTTCTACCAGACCTAAAGGGTGTGGTATTGTTTGGGGAGGGGAACTGCACACTTTTTAGAAATGTCAGTTTTGCTGCAGCAGTTTCTATACATCCTACAGATCCGCCACTTCACAGGCTGGTTAAGGGGACCCCCCCAGGCATGATATTTGAAGGATTTTTTTTTACCCTTTAAGTGATGTTACAATCACTGCTCCTTTAAAAACGTTTTTTTTTTTTGGCATTGATTCCTGTCCCCCAGGGCAGTACCCGGACCCTCATACATCATTTATGGCCAATAACTTGCATATAAGCCCTCTTAAAGGGGACCCCCATTGACTTGCATTAAGTTCGAGTTCGTATTCAAACTTTTCGGCCATTCGAATACGAACCGAACAGTTTGTTTGGTACAGAAGGGCCATGGTTGATGAAGCTGTCCTATAACCACACATTTTAAATGGTGACACCATGTGTGTTTTAGCCAGAGGATCTCTTTCAAGTGTGACTGTACTCAAGTTTCCAACCTGTCTGAGAAATTATGAATAGATTGGCAGTACTTTATCAGTTTGTAGTCACATCAAACCTCATATTTGCAGAGATGTCATATGGTGTCATATGTGCATGACACCAATATGGGGTAGCAGACCTACTGATGTTTAGAGAGATGGAAGAGAGATACCACCTATTATGGCTTTCTGTGTTTAGAAATATTTTCCACTTTCAGACTACGTGTATTGGAGAAATATTGTTTCCCTAAACTTCCATAAAAACCACCACAGCATTAGTAAATCTGTCTATGATCCTTGTTACAGTTAAAAGGAGGAGTGCCTCAAAATATTCTATATTCTGTATTTAACTCTATAAAATGGAGATAAACGTAAGCATGGCGACAGGAAATAGTTCTATTCACATTTTTTCTCTCTGTTTCAGGGGAAAAGGTCAGATAGAAATCATGTTTCATATCTGATGGGACTGTATTAATAAACTCAGTAACACAAAGAAACCTACCAAAAACACCCCTTTAGGACCCGGACCCCCAAATAGAACCATTTCTGGTACTGTATATATTTGTAACTTCCAACCTAGCTACTGCTAGGTTATGGAAGAACACTACAATACCTCTTTAAAATAGATTAACATAGCTTAGATAGTGATAGGCTTTTTCCACCTGGATTCATTGCGACACTACTTTTAGGGCTGGTTTGCGGTTTCCTTCATTTATTATTGTAATGTTGCATACAAACATCCACAAGACATATGGGACCAAGAATGAGCTGTATCTTAGTCTTTTGGTTTCTTTTAAAACTTTTAAAACAAGAATAACAAAATAACAAAAAGATTGAACTTCACAAACCATTGCCCCTTGAAATACAAATTAGGGTTTATTTTATAACTTACCTATAGCAATGTTGCTCAATGCCAAGAAGGTTTACTAGCGCCTGCTTCACATTTCTATTTGCTGCATAGAAGGGGTGCTGCCAAACCACAAGTAAAAATCCAATTAGGGCTTAATTCCAGCATTGCTGTATAACAGTATTGCTTGCCAATCATGTATAATGACCCATTTAATCAACCCTCATTGCAGTAATTGAAGCAGCCTGGAGGGCAAATCGAGCCCACACAGTCATAACTAGCTAAGTATGTAATTACAAATAATGCTCTTGCCGCTATTGAAGCCGCAGTGGCAACTAGCTTAAAATAAACACTTCACAGAAGCTGATGGAAATGAAATCTTTGACATTGTTCAACCAGCTCATTATTCCCATCCAGCCAAGTAACTGAATAATTAAACCTTGTATCAGATCCTCAAGTAATGAGAAGATGATAGTGGTTTTCTACAGAGAAAAACATATATATATTTCATAATTGGCACTGTAGAATGTATTTGTTTTTCTCTTTAATCAATCTGGTGATATTATATAATTGATCACCACCTATTCCAATGTCTAAAATAATGATTTGGAAAAAGAACAGTCTTGGGAAACAGCCTAATTAACTTGGTACCAAGGTCTGCTAATATCCTACAGTGTGCAGTACTTACATATTGAAGTAGGAAGTTATTAAAATTTCAAGTGTCAGATCAGTCCATTTTTTGCTGATGTGTCAAAGTAATATTTTCTTTAGTAGACATCTAAATAGCTGCTTTCTGGCTTCTTGAACTGCAGGAATAGCCTTTGATTTGTCTAACATTCTACATGACTCGCATGAGATGCCGAACTGTCCAAAGCTTTTAATTATGAATAGTCTAATTAAGGGTGCATGTCTTTGTTTTTTTTAATACATGTTTATTCATGTTAGTACATGTTTATGAATAATATAAAAGGGTCAGTCCAATCAAATTTGATATTTTTTCTCTAGGTGAAGCCAATCCCCATCCTTTGCATGTCTTGCATACTCTAACAGCAAATTCTCCCTGCCATTTTTACCAGCTGTTGCTGTGCACTTTGGGATTTGGAAAGTTCCCCCACCTTTGCATTTTCGAGCACCTCCTGTTAAATTGTCTATAATGTCAAATAGATAAAAGGGTTTGGAGTTGTCCCAGATTGTTCACTTTTGCCTTCTCCAAACTCTTCACCCTTTTGTGAATAACCCTGTTAGTAATATTGAAAATAATATAGAATTAGCTCTCTATAGAACAGATGAGCAGAATGCAAAAAGAAGCGCAGCCTCTGGGTTCCTCTGCTCCGCTTCCCCAGACCTCTAGTTGGGCAGCACGAATGCATAACTTAATACAGTATCCACTGATCCCCCTCCTCAGAACTACATGTCCCATTAATCAAGGCACCACCACACATGCACTGCCTATCTAGTCTCTACTCTGGCTGCCTGAGCATGTCAGCACCTACTTACGTAAGCTCAAGGTCTTTCTCCTGGGAGCATGCATTATGGGTGGCTCCATTGGAGCCCACAAGAGAAAGGAGCCACCCAAGAAGAGCAAACCTGGGGCAGTGATCTTCAGACCTGCTAAATTGCTAAAAAGCTTTGAAAGTAGAAAAAGCAGAAAACAAGGTACATAGACCAGCTGCTAAAAATGCTAATAGGATGTTAGCGTTTAATACCACTTTATAAAATCATGAGTAAAAAGAGATTCCATATACATAAAACCATATTATGATCAAATGGAACCAATTCCTTGTAATGATAGAATCGTATAGCGAAACATGGAGTATATTTCTGAAGAAAAATTGAATGTCTCTTGCTCATTCGCAGTTATGGGGTTGATTTACTAAAGGCAAAAAGGCTGCTCACTGTGCAAGGGAATTTGCATTTTTCAAGGTAATTTTCCCTTAGCTTAGTGAATGCCCCTGCTGTGATTCTCTGCATCTGCCCCTGCTGGGACCCTCCGCATCTGCCCTGTTGGGATCCTCTACATCTGCCCTGTTGCGATCCTCTACATCTGCCCTGTTGCGATCCTCTACATCTGCCCCTGCTGTGATCCTCCGCATCTCCCCTGCTGAGACCCTCCGTATCTGCCAATGCTGAGATCCTCCACATCTGCCCCTGCTGTGATCCTCCGCATCTGCCCCTGCTGAGATCCTCTGTATCTGCCCCTGCTTAGATCCTCCGCATCTGCCCCTGCTGAGATCCTGCGCATCTGCCCCTGCTGTGATCCTCCGCATCTGCCCTGCTGGGATCCTCCACATCTGCCCTGCTGGGATCCTCCGCATCCACCTCCCGCAATCCACCGCATCTGCCCTGCTGAGACCCTCTGCATCTGCCCCTGTTGAGACCCTCTGTATCTGCCCATGGTGAGACCCTCCATATCTGCCCTGCTGTGATTCTCAACATCTGCTTTGCTGAGACCGCGCACATCTCCCGCTCCTGAGATCCTCCGCCCGAGACATCAGGCTGTCATGCCGGAGCAGAGCAGAAGCACAGAGTATGTAGTAAATTCAGCGTTGAAGTACTATTTCGGGAACACTGACCTGTACACCGTGCTCTAGGTGTGGAGGGTGGCTGTGGAGACAGAGATCCGCTGAGGATATCACAAGACTTCTCTGTACCAAACTTCCTATATTGTTGCAAGGTTTGTATGCTGGTTTTAGCAAAGCTTGTGTGTCGGGTACAGCCTACCTGTACTTACCAGTGGCTGGCGCCACCGCTCAATTGCGCTTCTGTGTTTTTCTTAACCCCCAGATTGTGACTGGGTGTAGCCTTTGGGGGGTAACGTGATTGGTTGTACACAGCTTGGAGCCATACAGTGTACACAGAAAATGAAAACATCACTTGGGGAGAGAAGAAGAATTATGGGGGAAGAAGAGACTTTTCATATCTCTTCTGCCCAAAATCCTTACCTGCCAGCATTTTTTTATTGTTGTCATTTTATTTCCGCTCTTAAGGATCTGCTAGGACATGGTCCTGATCTTCCAGATATCTAGATATCTGTGTGTCTTCCTTTTGCACAGTGCAGTTGTATTTGGTAAGATTCTCTTTAACCTTTCCTTAATAAAGTTGAACTCTGGGCACCATGATTATAATAATTATGAATGTGTTTTCACTCCTTACATGCAGCAGCTAGATCATAACAGGCTATGTTCTGTAAACGTGTAGGGTGAGGGGGTTGATGGAGGAGGAGCGAGGAAGGAAATAGGTGCCTCCTGCCAACTGGAGTTGTTAAGCTAGTTCTCCATTTCCAAGGCCAAATAGCTGTGCAGGGACTGTACCCACAAGATTTCTTGTGTCCTACTGGTCCTCACATAAAACGTCTGCCTCCCTTGTCAAGCTCTAGGCCTTGGCTGAAATATGTTTACACTTTTACTCCTGGGGTATCCATGTGGTTCCAGGTTCATGCAATGAAGATTGCCACCAGAGGCCCATGCAACACAGGTGCTCTGAGCTACAGGAGGTGCAGCCAAAGAAAACCACTAACCACCTCCAAAGTTCAACCCTCTACAGGTGGACCACCACCACGTCTGCCCAGAACCAGCTGCTGCAAACATATTTCCCAGGTATGGGATGGCCATGGAACACTTGCTTTACCAGTCCAACATATTGTAAGTCTTCTTGCACTAGACCAGCTGCTTGCAGAAAATTGACCAACACCACATGCAAAGGACTTTAGTACACTTACTCAAAGGCTTAGTCTGTTTTTTAAATTCTTTACTTGATGAATGCTAACTGCCCACGCAGTTCGATATTAAGAGAATTCGTCAAACAGGGAATGTCATGAAACAGTTCCAAATAAATGATGCAGTGGTCCTTATAAATAGGTGAAGTGCTGAACTTACTGTACATCAGTCCCATTTTAGAGGGTTTTTGGGATGCTCATGCTTGCAGAAACATCTTAGAGGTTTACACTGGGATCCCAAACTTAGGCCTGGGCCCAACTGGGCTGAACAGGAGGGAATTCACACAGCATCTCTACATGGTGACATTCTGGAACTTCCTCTGTTCTTCCCACGGTACAAAATGTATAATCCCCTGTTACAAATGGACCACCATACACATGCTGAGGCACAGCACTAGCACTGAAAGCAGAAATAGAATGGAAGGTGTGTGAAAATCCAGAACTAATAGCAGAATGTTATCCTGATTGAAGAAAATAAACCTTGCTACATTGCAGGGGTAATGAGGTACAAATATGTCTACAGATTTTACAATAATGGCGGCCAGAGTTCAGGCTGTAAACCATGTGACCTAAATGGTTAAACATTAGATTCGATTAAGGAGCTGTGTTGACAGGCTTTGAGATTTGTGTCAGTGGCATAACTTCCACATCAGTCTCAGCTGCTTCTAAGATCTTTCAAAATTCAATGACAGGTGCATTTGACCTGCAGTTCTCCTCCTTTGGACTTAATATATCACCGGTACATTAACTGGGGTTTGCATTCCCAATAACTTGTATGGGAATGCAAACTAGGTTTGCCACCTGTCCAGGATTCACCCGGACAGTCCGTGTTTTGAATGCAGTGTCCGGGTTTCATGGCAGCAGAAACCCGGACACAAGATATCAGGCAGACAGGGGCAACCAAAATTAAGATGGGGCTACTGGGCCACCACTAAAAATATTCTCAACTGTGATATTTACATATTAATGGATGCCGCTAATTACATATGAATAAGCCGCGACTCATTCTCCCCAAAAAATGTGCACGCATCGCTAGAGTGTTCGGGTTTCGAGTGAAGAAAAGGTGGCAACCCTAATGCAAACCCTGTTTAAAGCAAACAAAAGCCAGTGTTACTGCTCACTACAAACTAATCTTTCAGCTTTACTGGACTGTTAGGCCAGGTTCACACTTGCACGATCCGTGTCCGCGCAGCATTTGCGCACGAAACCGTGTGGTCACAGAGTCACACACCACCACTGAACACACTGGCGGTGCCATTTTTTAACTAATGGCAGCCCAGTCGTGCCAGACAGATCGTGCGGTTTCCCCGTGCAATTGCGCACAATCACAGCTATAAAAAAGCCTTGCGTCACGTGTCGCAAAAAAGTAGCTTTTTCCAGTGATTGCGGCGTGGATATAACCACATTGAAATCAATGGGGCCCCGCGGCAAATGCTGTGTGCAATCGTGCACGATCAAGCGGTCCTGGATATGTGAACCTAACCTAAAACTGGCTATTTGCTGTGCGTTTTTTCTCATTCAACTTAACAGGCTGATTAAGAGAAAAACACATCCACACTTAAAGAATATGAATGGGGAGTCTTCTCTGTCCATTTTTGTGTTCTGACAGTGGTAGGTTTGCCACTGTCAGAATAACCGATCAGTTACTGCAGCTGATTGGCTTTAGTCATTGTTCTGCCAACACTTTTCTGCAAAAGACAATGAAAACATTTGGTTTTCGTACAACAAAGGGGTGCCAACAATTTTAGCACAGCCAGCAAAATTTGAGTAGTGTATAGCCAGCTTAAAGGATGTTTCCATATGCATCCTGTAAATAAATTGCCATGCATATCCAAAACACAAATGTATTTTTTTACATTCATGTTATATTGGAGGAATATATTTGGTATAGAAACAAGTTGTATGTGTGTCAAATACATTTTTAGATATTTTTTTTTATTGTTTTTGTCGCACATGCTGGTAATTTTGTGATTTTCTTATTGTGCATAAGGGTAAGAGAGGAAGGGGTTAAACACAGATGGTATATAAGGATGTTATAGCAGCACAAGGACCTTCCCTTGCTGGTTGACTCCACATTGAGATTAGAGGTATGTGCCATTCCACTTAAGGAAAAGTGTTATACTATCTGGCTGGGTGATTGCTGCCATTCACGGTTTTAAGAGGACATTGACTGCACAGCCCAATGTGTCTTCTGGCTGCCCTACAATGCATAGGTGCTGGTGTGCATTGCACTGGTTGCACTTTTTTTTTTTTAAGTTATTGAAATGTCATAAGTGGCATTTCATTATGTTCTATGGGCACAGTGCGTTGAGATGAGATTGTACTGTTTCTTTGCCGTTGTTCTGAATAAAGGTACTCCATGCAGTTAAAGCAGGCCTTCCCATGTCCACTTTAACTCCCTGCAATCCTCCACACAATAAATGCTGACTTATCTCCCCCTACACCCTGCTAATATTCTTGCCCATGATCCCATCACATATCCTAGGAGGATGCAGGGGTTCAGTGACCGTTGGGCAGATCTGATGGCGCGTCATGGGGGTCTGGCTGTAGAATCTAGAAGAAACCCGCATTATGCTAGGGTTAACTGCTTGTTTATGCCTAGGGGAGCTGTGTAAAGGATTTTTACTTGCCTGATCCCCACTCCCCAGTCAGTCCCTCTCTCCCCTACACTGTCTACTGATGCCTCTAACAGCCGGAGTGCAAGAGGCTGCAGGCGCTAGTCTTGGTGCCAGCGGGAGCGTGAAACGGGTAAGTAAAAGTCCTTTCGCGCATTCTTTTTTTTCTGGAGATAGGCTTTACAGCAGAACACCGGGCATACATTGTATTCACTCTTGCAGTGGGGCTACCCCCGCACTGCAAGGGTAACTGCTTGTTTTTGTATAGGTTACATAGAAAGGTTTACTCCTCCAGAGCCAGCTTGTTCTTAGACTGGTCCCTTCCACCTCACTCCCCCCTCCACTGCAGCAGTTTAAGGTCCCTGAGTCATATTCTATACACTGTGAGGATGCTGAGGGACATACCATCACTGCAGGGAAGGAGGGAGTGAAGTTTTGGCTCTGAGGATCAGGTGAGTATAACTTTTAAATAGACAAAAACAAGCAGCCCCACTGCAAGGGTTAATAAAATTGGTACCTGGTGTTCTGCTTTTAAGATCAAGAACAGAACCTGAAGGTAGCAGGAGGGAAGTTTAAAACTAACCTTAGGAAGTATTACACACATGGCCAGCCATCAAATTAAATAAACCATAAAGGCTCATGGTGAGGTCAGCTGACTATTGAGCTTTGCATATAAATGTGACCCAAGAACACTACTTGTAAGCAGACTAACATTGGATTTCTGGTGCATAATATTAAACATTGCTGAAATAGGAGGAGAAATTATTTATTATGTCAGATTATAATAAAACACACTCGGCTAAAAGGAGGGAAGCCTGCCAGAGAGGAAAAACGGACCCAGAGCGAGGGTTGTGATTGGAAGAAGCCGTGTCACGTGACCGGCAGCATCGCAACCCGGAAGTGTAGGCAGACAGTGGACTGAAGCGGAGCTGTCAGGAGGTGTGGAGTAATAAAGCCGTTTATAGAGCAGGTATTGTACACTGTGAAGGGGATAGACTGTGCTGTGTCCTATACTACGAGGAGAAGGGATGAGGGAGACTCAGTCACAATGGGAGCACATCCATATAGTGTAATAGAAGCCCATTGGGAGAGCTGTGCTGCAGAGAGGTGAAGGTATACAATAGCTGTGCTGGGAGGTTGTCAGCTTTCAGGTATCCTAGAGATAGATGGCTGCTTATTTCCACACTGCCACAATGGCTTTCATTCACTGTGCACTGCTGTCTCCTCTGCTACCCCCATTACTTACACTTGTACACTTCTAAGCAATTGACTGCTTTGTTGGTTTTATTTATCCTTTTGAATTTACCAGATGGATCTCCAAGTGCACACAGATATGGTGCATGAGTCTGGTCTTCATCCATGAATAGAAAGCCACATTGTTTCTGCACCACTATAGTAGAGAGTCTGGTTTTGGAACTGAATCCTGCATTTTAAAGCTGAACTCTTGAGTGCAAAAAAGTTCATGGAAATATTTTGCAATGGCAATCCAGTATATAAATCAACTTTGTGCGCACCAAATGCTTTTGCAAACCCAGTTATTACCTTTTTTTAAAAACGTAGACTGTTCATAGCTGTGAGAGGGATCCAGCAGTAACACAATCTACAGGCTGCCAGCAGAAAACTACAGGAGGGGGTGGAGACAAGACCAGTCACCTTGCACAAGTAGAGCGTGCAGCAGTGACTGGTCCATATTGCAAAAAGCAACTGCAGAGAGGTAAAGTTTAAGGGCATATTCACACACAGGTAACTGGTGTTTTGCACTGGACAAACACTACTAGGGCACACCACAATGTGGGTGTTATGGGCTGTAGTAAAATGTAAGCATACTGGGAGGGGCGGAGATTTATCAAAACTGGAGCTCTGGTAAGATTTGAAAATTAGATGGAAGCTGATTGGTTGCAGTACAAAGTGGCTCCAGATTTTGTCTGCTTCAGTTTTGATAAATTCCCCTCACTGTTTTTCCACAGTGCCCTGCATGCCAGTGGAAGGCACTACACCGCAGTGCTTTGTAAAACCCTGTAGGACCTGAGTGGTGTGTGCATTTTGCACTAGCTAAAGGGTAAGGAAAAAGAGGCCTGCATTGTAACAGTGCAAGGCACCATGGCTCATCGCTGCCACACAGCAGACATATCCGCACAGAAAGTGTTTTACCGTGTAGGTAGTGTAAACTGTCCCTTGGGACACATTCACACCATATGCGTTGGGGCTGCGCTGGCTGTTTTTTCCTCCGGCGCAGCCCCAATGCAAGGCAAGGGAACTTGCCTTGTCTCTGATGGGCATGGTCCCCACCACTGTAACTGACGTGCGTTGCAGTGGTGTGTACTGAAAAAGGTACCGCATGCATTTATTTTTTTCTTTCAGTGCAGCGGGATACGACACAGTGCAACCACTTTGCACTCTGCTGTGCCCATACAACCTAATGAAATGTGTCATTATAATAAAGTTCTAAAAAGAAAGTACACAGTGCGATGTGCTGCGATGAGTGCATTGAAATCTGTCAGGCAATACATACCGGCTGTTGTGAATTGGCTCCTACCCTTGATTATTTCACAGATTTGTAAGAAATACACAAAGCACACCCAGACTTAAAGAACTGTGGTTACAAATGTATTAACCCTTGCAGTGGGACTACGCTGGCACTGCAAGGGTTAAATACTTGTTTTTGTGTAGGTTCAAAAATGGTTTCTCACCTGATCCTTGGAGCCGGCTTGCCCTTAGACTGGTCCCGGGAGCCTCACTCCCTTTCTGCTGTAGCGGCCTAAGGATCCTTGAGTCATCACATTCTATACAGTGTATAGGACTTTGAGGGGGACATACCATCACTGCAGCAGAGAAAGAGACGGGCAGGAGGGAGTGCTGTCGCAGCTGGCCAGTTCAGAGGATCAGGCGAGTACAACTGTTTTCTTCCCTGGACCAAAACAAGCAGTTAACCCTTGCAGTGGGTACTCCCACTGCAAGGGTTAATAAAAAACCTGTTGCCTGGCATTGTACTTTACGTAACAATACACATGATTCTTGTATCTATACAATATTGGCTTATCCTGGCGTTCAGCTTAGGGCCCGTTCAGACCAATGTGGTGCGTTAATCGCACAGTTCTGTGTGAATCACGCACCTGCTGTGCATTACGGTGCAGGAGGTGCATTGCCATTCATTTGAATGTCACCCAAAGTGCACCTTCCACCCAGAATGTACTCAACCATGCCACAACATGGTACCGCAATAGCGTGCATTGCAGTGTGGTTAAAAAAAATGGTGCGTGTTACTTTATTTTCCAACTGCACGGTAATGCGCTGTCAAGCACATTGCGGGTGGGAGCCGTGTTTGGGGTGCTATTCAAATGCCATTAATGCACTGTATTGGTGTGAAGTATGTTAAAGGTTAAATTCAGGCTGATAACAGAAACCCACCAGCCCACCCTTCCTAAACAAATTTATTCTAGACTGAGCTCCAGTCTGAAATTTTCCCAGGCACAAAGACTTTAGGCTGGATTTACACTTCTGCATTCTTCTGCATCAAAAGGCATGTCAACTTGATGTGCATTAACAATTAAGGTAGCACAGCTCCATGACTCATTCATTGCAGAGCATGGAAACCCACTACCATGGGAAAAATGTTGCATGTTTGTGTTTTATCCTTTCTGGTGCACTTGCAGCTTGTTCAGGGCTTGTTCACACCATATACAGTGTGTTCCAGTGTGGTTAGCTGCTGGAACACACTGTGTTGCATAGTAAACTCCCCCGTGTTCTGGTGGGGGAGGGGACAATGCGGCGCATTGAAGTCAATGGCCCTGCAGCCACGCCCCCTGCATGCACCAGAACGCGGGCACAGCAATGCCTGTTTTCTGTCCAGTGCGATCTGAAAAAAATGCTGCAAGCAGGGGGAGTTTACTCCCCTCACGGTATATGCTATGAACAAGCACTTAAAGAATGGGCTGCCTAACGCTATGCATGTTAAGGCAGCACTCTGGGCCAGTTCCCACCAATTACGGTGTGTTCCAAAGAAATACTGCTGGAACGCACTGTAATCGCACACTAAACTCCCCCCTTTCATTCTGGGGCGGGAGGGCACATGGAGGTGCATTGAAGTCAATAGCACCGCAGCTATGCCCGCAGTGCAATTTGACGTGTGACAAAATATTGCCTGTGTTCTAGTCCAGTGTGACGCAAAAAAAATGCTGGACTGGAATGCAGGCAGTGTTTTGCCATGTGTCCAAACGCACAGAGCATGGTTGTGGTTACTTCAATGCACTGCCCCTCCCCAGAACGAAGGAGGGAGTTTAGTGTAATTACAGTGCGTTCCGGCAGTTGCTGCTCTGGAACGCACCGTAATTGGTCTGAACTGGCCCTCAAGAACACCAAAATGTAAATGTCCTAAAGTAGACTTTGCACTAAAATGCAAGATTCACAGAAGGATTATGACATCACTCTCTCCAGTGTGGAATCTGGGTATATTGAAAGTGAGGGGAAATCAAGCATTGAGTTGTCTCCAAAGCAGGTAGAGGGGGAGATCTTCCCAACGGGGACACTTGTTTTTGGCATCTGTCTTGGAGGGTATTTCCCTCACTTTGGAGAGATTGTCTTTCACTTCCTGTTTCAGGAGAGGAAGTGAAGGGATACTCCCGAATGGGACAAAAATGGCAAAAAAATAAAATCTGATGTGGGTTTTTTAAACATTCCATACGCCTTCCAAAAATGGCAAAACAAGTTCTGCCTTTTGATGCTTTTTTAGGCAATGCCTTTGAGTGCCAGCTCAAGATATCAAACAATAATGGTTGATGTGATGTTTATATAATCTTATTTTGAGATCAATCCAATGCTTTACCCATGCAGCACTTAACATGTGGGGATCAGGGAGAGGGTCAGCCATGTTTAACCTCTTACTAAGACTAAAGGTGCCCATACACCTTACAATTATCTGCAGATTTTCTGTTGTCAGATGGAAAAGGTGCAACAGATTCCTCCATCTACACTTAAAGGAGAATTATGAGACAAGTGATTTTTACTCGGCCTCATAATCTGAGCCGACCTGTGACCATGAAACTGTCTCAGGTCGGCTCAGTAGACCAGGAAGTGAGCGAACACATACCGTCGCTTGCTCACTTCTCGATCTATCCCTGCAGAGAGTCACGGCAGAGAGCCAGCTTAACACTGTACTTACCCAGGCCTTCCTCGCTCCAGTCTGAACGAGTGAAAAGGGAGTATGTGCTGCTGGGGAACTAGGCATTAATGCAAACCTGTTGCTTTTTCTTGCAGGGCTGAAAGCATTGGTTTGATTTAAATTTGTTAGTGATCACGGATTGATTTCATCTGTCATATTACAAGCAATTCATATAGAGTATCAGGGGAGGGGAGAGAAATTCTCTCTAAATCCTGAGATATAGGCAGCTGAAATTGAATGTCCACTCAAAAACAGGACTCGCCTCACCCCTATTGCTCCTTTTAATGTAATGGGTGACCTAAAGTAGTTTTTCCCAATGTAGGAAGTTATGTTGCCAAAACAATCCTTGTTAGCTGCCTAAAGCTGGATGTGTAAGCCACTAATAAGCGCAGGGAGAATTCAACACTGCTATAATGCACCTTTCATAGTCCTGGAGTAAGGTAAAAAAGTAAGCTATTCTAGTGAATAGTTTTGGCGACCACCTTGCTATGCAGCGAGGTTGAAGTGTGCGACTTACTGAACATAAAACGTCGCTGCACACGTTTTTGTAATACAGCACTCCTCGGAGCACAACATTTGTGGTGTACTGCAGCACCATGCATAACGCATACTGTGGTAATAAACGGTAAAGCGTGATAGGGGTGACGCCAGGCCAGCCTTCATGTGTTTTCACACAAAGCTGGATAAAGTACCTAAATCTGATATTGGCCCCCAATTCCTTGAACAGCATTCGAAGCAATCCACCTATTCTGCATTACACAGTCCTGTCCATCCAACACTGGAAGCTTCCTAAGAGGAGGAGAGAGCATAGTGTTAATGGAACATTGTCCCGCTACTTCTTGATTGTCCACTTATAGGTTGGGGCAGACCTTAGGCTGCATGGTATTGCCTAACAAAGAAAAATATCTTTGTTTAATAGTGTGCTCTACTCTAAGCAGACCGGACACTTGGAAGAATTTTCTCCTTGCTTTGTGTACATTTCAGCAGCTTCTACTGGAACCTGACCTACATATTTGATGGACTTTGGGTTCTGCAATGTACAGGTGAAACTCGAATAATTAGAATATCGTGCAAAGTTCATTTATTTCACTAATGCAACTTAAAAGGTGAAACTAATATATGAGATAGACTCATTACATGCAAAGCAAGATAATTCAAGCTGTGATTTGTCATAATTGTGATGATTATGGCTTACAGCTCATGAAAACCCCAAGAACCCCAAATCCACAACCTCAAAAAAGTAGATTATTTGCAATCAATAAAACAAGGATTGTACATAGAACAATATCGGACCTCTGAAAAGTACAAGCATGCATATGTACTCAGTACTTGGTTTGGGCCCCTTTTGCAGAAATTACTGCAATTACTTTTGCACGATATTCTAATTATTCGAGTTTCACCTGTAGGTCACAGGGAATGCAGTCCCTGGATGTACTGTGTGGACAAGAGTGCCTACATCACAACACAATTGTTACATAGAATTGTCAACTTTTTAACTGCTAAAATAGTTCTCGTTTCAGCTGTTTGATCTCTTAGCTGAAGTTTAGACCTAATTAATATTTGTTTCTTTTTTAACCCCTTCGTGACTGAGGCCTTTTTTTTTCATTTTTTGCACCCATGTTATATTCCACATTTTAGGCCTGAAAATTACTTAAACCCCCCAAACTTGATATATTTTCTGAAGCCCGAGACCCTATAGAATATAATGGTGGTAGTTGCACATTTTTATGTTGCGCAATATTAGCGCAACTCCTTATTAAACCCCAAAATTTAGTGATAAATTTAATTGCCCCAAAACACAACAAAATACCCATTTTTAAATGAAATATAAAAGATGAGGTTACAACGAGTAAAACGATACCCAACTTGCCCAGTTTACAAATTGTGTGCGTCCGTGAAACGGCAAACTGCAGTACCCCAAAAAGTCCACAGAAGACACTTTAAAAGCCCCCACAGGTCATCAATTTAGAGATACCCCAAAATACTGGCCCTAGAATTATTGCTCTCACTCCGGCGTGCGAGGCGATACCCAACATGTGTAGCGCGTTCGTCGTTTTCATACGTAGGCGCACCTGACGCGTGTTTACGTGGCGACGCGCGGGTTGACTTTTAATTTTTTTTATTAGATTTATTTATTTTAATTTTAAAAACTGTTTTTTTGTTTGTTTTACTTTGACTGCTATCACATGGGGGGGCTTACAAGCCCCCCCATGTGATTGCAGATGGTGGTGACAGGTACTCTTTAAGGTGATCCTGGGGGTCCAAAAGACCCCCAGTGTCACCTTTACACTGGAAATAAGCTATTGAAGTGCAGATCGCACTTCAATAGCTTATAGCTGGGCTGCAGGAGCCCAGAACTGACAGCCCAGGGACCGGAAGTGATGCAATCTGCATCGGTCCCATAGAACAGGGAGGGGATCGATGAACGGAAGTTCGTCGACCTCCTCCCCGCAGACGCCAAGGACCCCGGGCCCGTAGGAGGGGAAACTGAGCCCGGGAAGCACGTGGGGGGGGGGCGGCGGCCCCTTCTTCGGGACACAGAAGCGATCTGGCGACAGGTAAGTCGCCAGAATCGCTTCTGTTGTAAAGCCGACAGTCGGCTCTACAAGTTTAAACAGACTCCCGGCGGCACAAGTCACGGAGTCTGTTTAAACAGCCCCGATGCTGGCGACGTACACTATACGTCAGTCACGAAGGGGTTAAACAAGCTACAGTCAAAAGGCTGCAAAATGCAAATGGAGGGTTCTCTTCATCCAGGTCACGGTATATTTGTAAATAATAACTCAAGGCAACTGGACTGTCTGTATTTTTCTTGAAGACCAGTGAAACAACCAAGAAAAATACAGCAAGTCCAGTTCCCTTGACAGTGGCGTAACCAGAGTTCTGGGTGCCCGGGGCAGAAATTTTTTTCGCCCCCCCCCACATTATATAAACAACCACTGGAACTGTACCCTGCACCTCCCCCCCC
>NW_017307790.1:283297-293132 GCF_000935625.1 Nanorana parkeri
CCCCCCCCTTCACTTTTCGCCCGCGCCCTTGCTGCCCCCCCCGGTTGTTACGCCACTGTCCCTTGACTTAATTTTTACAGATCAAACCTTTTAAGATCTTATACAGTAATATAGAACTTTGTTTCTAGAATGATTTCTTAGCAAAAGTGAACTTTGACAATAAATGTCAATTTGGAAATATGTAAGTATTTGTAATCTAACCTTGTTAACATCTGCATTTATGTAATTGTTCAACATTGTGTTTTTTTTTTTCCTGATAGGTTTCTGAGTATTTTTCCAAGCTTAGACAGTCTGCAAATAGGGAAGTTTAATAATGCCTACAAAGAAGATTCTCCAACCTGTTTTAAAAGCAAAAGTGGATCAACTCTTTCTATATTGGTTGAGTGAGACACCGACACAACTGCTACTCAAAGACTACCTGCGAAGAATAAAAAATGGAGAGAATGTTATGGCGGACACTTTTGAAGATGGTGCGGATGTTTCACTTTCGAGCAGTAACAAGCTGGCACACAAAAGTGTGGATAACTTATCTTTGTCACCTGGGACTCCCTGCAGTCCACCATCTCGATCGCCTTCTTCTCTCCCCATAGGGCCATGTGGCAGCCCACGAAGCCTATTCACTCCCAGGACACGCAAATCTATTGGCTCAAAGTTGGTAAGTAATTTGAACAGGATGTATGGCAGTGTGGTTTATTTTGCCAAGGTTTCTACAGAGTAAACAAATTGCCATCAATTTATACTATCATGCACACCAGTTGTGGTCAAATAGGCCCTGGCATTACCACAAGGCTGCAAATAATATCTAATATTTAGAATGCTACTAAAGCCTGTCATACTGTGGACTACAGATCATGGATAACATTAGTTGTGTTAACAGAAGTGGTTGTAGACGAGATATGCTGCAGGAGACACAAAGTGAGGACATGTTACTTTAGACTGCTAGAGAGATCACTGCCATTATAGCACCTTTACAATCTAGTGATCCTACTAACTGCTGGGGTTGTAGGCCCACACAAGATGTACTAATGATGGCAGGTTGGGACCAGGGATATACATGTTTGTAATGGTAGTGCAAGGACCTGCATAATGGGATACAATTTGAATGGACTGTTTAGGTAACCCCTTACAGTTTTGGTAACAGATTGTGCAATCAGATTGCATTGTATGGCCACCTTGAAGGCCATACAATTTTTATGCAAGCAGATAGCCTTGTGTGACACTGGCCAGCTTTGCTCTTCAGCGGCTTCAGTAATACATTTTCCCTACCTGTAATGGATCATTTTACATTTTGATACAGTGCTGAAATGTGAATTGTATCAAGCCAACAGTTGGGAAAACACTGAGGTCTTGTGATGAAGAATAAAATTGCATGTGCTGGCACTCGGAGGCTCTTGAAATGAAGTTGATGCTACTCCCTTGCATACTCCCTTGCATAGTAGAGGGCTATTTTAAGAAGCCTAGTGAAATTTCCAGGATACATTGGCATTCCTGAAAGGATTAGCTAAAACTTCACTGTCATCTATCTGCCTCTGACAGCTGGTGTGATACTGGCACTAGATACTAAATATATCCATTCATATTTTCTCACCCACTGCTCTTTACCTGTGCAATAAGCATGTGTTTGTCATTTGCAGTTAATTGAATTGATGGATGTTAATGCCAAACTGTTTATTGTATTGATCTTCTGTGAGCCAAATAATGGTTATTGCTTTTTTATTAATATCTTTAACCTTTCAATTTGAATGAGCTAAAGTCGAGTTTGGTGTGGGTATGTATCTGGAAAGAATGCCTGGCACAGCTGCTCGCTTAATGTAAGTGATTAAAACTGTGTTCTTGTGAGCGTTGACCTTGTTGGATATGGATTACAGTTAGGAATGCAAATACCAGTTTTTCAAGTACCGATAATTTTTTTTTTTTTTGGTACTCGCCAATACTGATGGTCCCATTAAGCAAGCCAGGTGGCGTGTAGTGACTCACCGCCCAGCTTCCTGATTAGCCGGTAAGTCGGCTTCATGCGCCCTTGTCACCAGTTAATGACTCACCACCCGGCTTCCTGATTGTCCAGCTTCCCGACTAATCAGGAACTGACGAGGGAGCATGGAGTTGGCTTCCCGACTAATCAGAAAGCCAGGGGACGTGTAATGACTCGTCACCTGGCTTCCTGATACCAGAGGTTCTGGTTTCAGGAATAGCAGCGGGAGCATTTGGGTGAGTAACAGTACCAAATACTAGTTATCTGCACCGATGCTAGTATTGGTGCATCCCTAATTAGTTATTGCTTCCTAGTAAAGTAAATTTATAAACTCATGTTTTTAACGCGCATAGTGTTTCCAAGCCATTCATTACTGCCAGATTCAAGTCTTACACATTCTTGCAGAATCTAAAGGTCGGTATCTGTTAACCAATATAAGATTGTAAATCCATTCGTCAGCAATATGAATAAAACTGGGACAACATTGATGAATCTAAAATGTTTCTCATCTGCTTTGCAAATTTTGTACTGATGAGCTCAAGTCCCCGTACACCTTTTGTGTTCCGAGAACATGCTTTGACGCAGCAAATCAAAAATGTGCAACATGATTGAGGTGCCATTACTTGTTAATGGCTCCCAAATGCGGCCAGGAATATGAATGCTTTTTACTGCGCATAAACATGCACAAACGCGGTCACATCTGTAGCGGAATCGCCTGCATGAGCTACTTTCCTGCATTGAAATCAATGTGCAATGTGTGGCAAATGCGGGAAACACACACTAATGCACATTGACAAACGGAACAAGAATGTAGGGCCTGTGTCGACCAGCTTTTTTTTTTTTGCTTCCGAATTCCTCCTACTCCTATACAGGTCTATGGGAATGCAAGCACAGCTAGAAGTAGGTCTGTTTTCAAGTCAATGGCATCTGCAGTGAATTGTCTCAGGAGCGTCTCCAGGTGATTTCAGAAGCACGCTGCATTTGCCCATTGAAACTTATTGCAGGCCCTAATTCTTTGTCCTGCTTTGTTCTGAATTCTGTCCGTTATGCGGTATTGTGGCACCTCTAAGCAAATCGCAGCCATATGCATGCATGCATGCATACTGCAATACCTACAAACCAAAACTCAAACCTGAAGCAATACAGATACTGCTAAAGTTGCATTTCAACTTTCTTGGTTTTGGGCAGAATGTGGAAACTAATTTTAGTGAAATCATGTTAGTACGGTTGGAAGACTGATAAGGGTTAGATACTCCAATCAAGTTTATTGTTCTTGGAATCTCTGACCTGAATTTTATAGACCTTGTCACCTGATCATTCATTTCAACAGAAACATCCCCATAACGTTATATATGCATTTAGCATATTTTATGCATGTTTACCTGTAAAATCTCCATCCTAAAGCCCTCAGACTGCTGCTGGGTGTTGTCATCTTGGATGGGATATCAGCATCCCCAGACTCAGAGCAGTGACTCTAATGGCCTTGCTATTGTATTCCCCTTTGCTCCTTCTCTACAAAGGTTATGTAGGGAGGTTAGACACTCCCAGAAGGGAAGAGGACTATAATGCACAAGGAGGGAAGGAGCTGTGGTATAGAATTTGGCTCGTCCTGTGGTAAGTTTTTGTCTAACAAGTCAAAAGGTGCATTTGCCGAATGGAAAAACGCTGCAATTAGCATTTGCAATACTTGATTTTTTTGTATTTTTACGTGCAGTTTTAAGTTGAAGGGATCTCTCCAAAGGTGCCCATACACTTTACAACCCTCGCAAGACTAATGTCTTGCGAGGGTTGTAAAGTACTTTTTTTTAAAAAACGTATGATCTGCCCATCTTGGACAGGCAGATCGTACTTTCGGAAACCCGCCCCTGAGGGGCGGGTTTCCGATAACTGCAATGCTGAATGGGCAGTGTGCGCATGCGCACACCGGCCCGTTTGGCTGTCATCTCTCGATCATGTTAAAAGACCAGCTGAAAATGGTACGATTCTTGGCTGGTTTTCCAACATGCTCAAAATACAAAAGTCGTGCAACCGTACATTAGAAACGAAATTGTAGAAATGTCACCAGCACACCAATCCTTTTAAGATGGCAAAAGCTTCATTTATTGAAGTTTTTTGTCATATGACCAAACAAGCGCTTTCGGGACCGCGCAGGGTCCCTTCATCAGGCTTTAGCCATCAATGCTAAAGCCTGATGAAGGGACCCTGTGCGGTCTCGAAAGCGCTTGTTTGGTCATATGACATAAAACTTCAATAAATTAAGCTTTTGCTATCTTAAAAGGATTGGTGTGCTGGTGACATTTCTACAATTTTGCTGACGTTCGCGGCGCCCTCCGCGGTCACTGCGAGCACCCCCCACTACAAGGGACATATCGGTAAGGAGTGCGACAAGGATAGTACTAATCGTACATTAAAAACGGTCGCATGCCTTCCGTACACTGCACAGTTCTCGTACGATCGTGGGATTTCCCGCGATTCTTGTACGAGAATCGTGCATTGTATGGGCACCTTAAGAATATTCACTTCATCTGCTTGCTTTTTACTAGGGATGTACCGATACTTTTCGAGTACCAATGCCGATACTCTGCATTTTCATGAGAACCATCAGGGTTGCAGCTGGGACCTGGGTCTGGCACTCCACCACTGTCCCGAAATCATTAGTCTGTATTGTTTTACAAAAACTGCATGACGATAAACAAAAATGTACCAGTACTTGTACTCGCAAAACTGGTATTGTTGCATCCCTTTATTTATAAAAACAAATTCATACATTATAACAGATGCACAAATCCCAGGCGCTCTGTGCGCTCCTTACAAATGACAGCTGCCTCCTAACTTTTGAATGTTTCCTTGTCTAGTCCTGGAGCTCAAAGTATTTGTACCGAGTAAGGTATTTGCTATCGGTGCATCCAGGTCATTGGTTCAAAGTATCGAGCAGAGGGTCGGTATAGTCTGACCTGTTTTCTTTTGGTGACTTAGGTTTTATTTAAGCAATAAAATATCAGAAATACAGTGGCGGGCAGTAGAATAATGTAGAAATCTAAACCTTTGGCAGCCAGCCCCATAAGTGGGAGGATTTTTCTGTCAAGCTTTTACATGAACATCAATGTGTTTGCATTTCAGATGGATTGAGTTACTTGGAAAATTGTCAGAGTAAATGTTACAAATGACATTGTGGTGATGTGACCACAAACTGAAAAGACTTTTCTAGTTCCATTAAAAAGATTCCTCACTTCCATGAAAAGGCTTCTATTTCTTACCGCAAACTAAACTTAAGGCTAGGTTTATGTTTAATTGGGGATACACTGAAATTTGGCTGCCAGAAAATTTTAGCTGAAGATGATACTATGAGCAAAATGTCAAGCGTAAAAAAGGCTGAAAATGAGGTGCCTCCACAGCTTCCCTCCTGCTGGTTTGGCGCTGGCTGCACTGGTCTGTGTCCGCTCCGATCCCCGCTGGATTGACAGTGTTAGTGGGGAGGAGGAAGGGTTCAGGATGGATAACGGGGAGGATCAGCAAATATGTGAAATATTTGCTAAACTTTCCACGTACTGGTCATCGGTGTGATCAGTTCTGATCACACCAATGTTTGTAAATAAGTGAGGACATATATTAGTTACTTTGTCCCCAATTATAAATGAATATGAACTTCCTGTTCATTCATGATTGTGGACATAGTAACTCAGTTTATGAATGGACAGGAGCATTTAGTATAGAGTTCATTCCTGTTGATTCATAACAGGGGCTGCAGAAAAAGATTAAGGACTGTCAATTCTGTTTCAAAAGGGAAACATCAGGGACCCCCAACAGTAAAGTTAAAAACATGAAATAAAAATAAAATATTTTAATAAGGTTGGAAAACTCACTTTTGGCTTTGGCCTGACACGTTTTAAAGTTTCGGTCTAAAATGTAATTTTGGTGCATCCCTACTTTTAATAGTGTCATGTTACACCCATATTCTGGGCATTCATTACATGAAACATGGTCAGATCTCTAGTTCCCCCACTTAAATCGTGGGGTTCTTCTACCTGCTTGGTTTTTGGATTTGCGTGGCTGTGCATGGCTTCATTCGCACAGATGCGTCATCCATTCATAAATCCTTTGATGTGATCTGTGCATGAAAACACACAAAGTTCCATCTGCCACCGTAGTGAGAGGCGTTGTAGTTCTGTATGGAGTACAAATGCTTTAATGGCACAGCACTTATAGTCCATTCATACTTCCTCTCATCCCTGTAACTGAAACTCCATACCTTGGTACAAGCAGAGATGGAAGGAGCCAGAGCATTGCACCTGTGATCCACTAATCACGATTGCAATGATTTACTCGCTCCAATGGCAAAAAAAAACACTTTTTTTGTTTTATGAATGTGTATGCGTTTCTTTTTCTAAAAGGTAGTTTTTAATATCTAAAGTATAGCTGTGCAGTACCTGAAGAGAATAGCGTATACCTTACTCCTGAAATTCACATATTTCTGGCTGTAACGGGCAATTTTCAATCCCAATACCACTAGTGTTTATGGCATGGTCTGTATGCCGGCAAGCTGCATTTTCCACAATTAAGTTGCTCTTCTGTGCACTACCGAAGTTTATTTTCAAGGTCTGCTCTAAAATCAAGCATAAATACCTATTTAAGCTGTCCAAGATTGTATTTATGAAGTCATTATCTTGTACAGATACTGCTTCATATTGTGATTAGCCATCAGAATATACTGTATGAAGAGGTGTATTAGGATTCAGCTAAATAGTTCTGTAGACATGCATTTTGTTCTATATAGTTAATCATTTTGTCCATTTTATGTGATTGGTTTTTGAAGGTAATAAATCCTGTGATGAGACTAGGAGAATGAGGCAGTCACGCACACACGCACACATTCTGGAGCACTTTGAGGGAAATGGTGTGCTTGGATTGGTTTTGCAGGATTATGGACTGAAGGAAATGGTTTAATGCATAGAGCTGTATAATTTGGGTAAATGATGTATGTCTAGGAATACACTTGTTTGCTAGCAATACCTCTGTATAGCCTGCAGATGTCACTGCAAGTGCTCTTTTGATTAGTGTGGCTTTGCAGGCTGGAAGAAATGTTGGGGTTTTAGGTCCCTGAAGAAATGTTTTACCAAAAAGTTGTTTGTCTGATGCCTAATAAAATCTAATTGTAATATTATGTGAGGAATATTCACGGTACCTGACACCTAATTTACTTGTAGTTTTTCTTGCTGACACTAAACTTGGGAGTTCATTCTTAAAGAAGAACTATGAGTGCTTTTCACTCATCCTCATAGTTCTAGCCGACCTGTGACAATGAGACTGTCACAGGTCGGCTCAGTAGATCGGGAAGTGAGTGAACACATACCGGCGTTCGCTCACTTCTCGATCCTGTCACGGCACAGAGCCGTGACAGGGGAGGGCTGGATTCCCTGCTCCAATCCGCCGGCGCTGACTGGCGGAACGGACGGGGGAGGGGGTGGGTACAGCTGGCTTTGCCTCTAGATAGGCAGAGCCAGCTGTCACTCACGCAGCTGGGTGGATCCAGACCTAATTGTCGGGATCCGCTTCAGCTGCGGCGTCTCAGTATACCGCGAGCTGTAGCTCTCGGTATACTGAGCTTAGGATGACTGGAGGACGCTAGTTTTGTTCCCCCTTGTCCATGTGTGTGTTGTAAAGTAGCCACAGCTCCAAGCTCGCTCCCGTGATGGACTACAATCTCAATCCAAATTGGTAAACTAAATCTGAGATTGTAGTCCATCCCTGGAGTGAGCTCGGAGTGGTCAGTGGTGGCTACTTTACAACACACAGGGAGCAGGGGGAGCAAAAGTAGCCACCCTCAAGAAGGGACAGTGTCAGCATGAATTCAGAGATGATTTGATGATCTACAGCCAAGTGAATGCATTAAGATTTAACTCCTGAGTTTATGGTCACTTTATGTAATACAGCATGCTAGTACATTCGGTTGAAAATGTGGTCTGTATTAAGCTTAAATGTATTGCTGAGTGTTTCATGATGACATGGGGGAATTGACCTATTTTTATGCTTTGTGATCTCCTAAAACAAATATATACCCAAAAGAAGTCCTTGATCATTCCATGGTGTAAGGAGTTCTCTTCTGTAATCACTTTCACATGCTGAGTGAATGAGGAATGTATGATGCTGTTGGTCAGGTGGCGATAAATAGCTCGCATGTATTGGCTATAAATAACAGCAAGCTTTAGTGTGGCTATTACAATCTTGAAGCTAAAAAAAGAAAAGACAACATACAAAAGAGTGGAATAGCGCTGCACTATTGTCCCTGAATTGGTGTTTATCTGTAGGAAAAATAAAGAGAAATCATGTGCATATAGTTTTGAGTCTGATGAAGCTTTGGCCCTTGTCCATGCAGAAGGGACGAGGCAGTTCCGGTCACTTTGAAAAGAAATCCAGAGCACTGTTGTGGCAGCCAGTTGAAATGTCACCATCTAAAAAAATGACAAAAGCACAAGGGATGTCCCGATGCAACTTTTTCAAGACCAAGTACTTCCCCTCGTGTCCTTGTCGATACCAATTGCCAATACTTTTTCTTAAAGGGACAGGTGACTTTAAATGATCCGTAGTACAACTACATGTTATGTACTATGTATCATGATTTAACCTATTCATGTTAGCAGTGGAAAATTGTAAATCTATTGCTGTGGTGTAGTGGAGGCGTGTGCTGTATATATGTACTACATATATATGGTTCTGACGAAGGGGGCGTGCCCCGGAAACGCGTCAACGTCACTCGCACACAGAATTCCCTTAGTGGATGTCCATCTGCCTGCCAGCTTCCACTCTATGGCTGTATTTTATCTGTTTGTGAGTACCTTATGTTTTATCTTTGACTATTGAAAATAAATTTGATCTGCACCAGAAAAGGCGCCCCCTCTGTCTTCTCTTCCCAGATTTCGTAGCTTTCCCGGCTTTTTCTGGGGGCAGCATCCTGCAGTAAGCCTAAGTGGATTTCCCAGTGAGGAGAGATTGTTTGCGGCGCTTTATTGCTTTATGTACTACATATACATTACACACGTTCAGTACACTATAGCAATAGATTTACAGCCAGCCCTGTCCCAGCTTCCCTCACTCAGTTTCACTCCAATCCCTTTTGCCTCATGCGGTGCCTCTCGTAGTCGGCGCTGGGCAGGATCGCTGCATAACGTTTCGGTGCTCAGCTTGTGGGAGGCGCTCACAATTCTGCCCTGCTAACATGAATAGGTTAAATCATATCCGCAGTACATATACAGCACACATGTCCAGTAGTCTGCAGCAATAGAGTTACAATTCTCCCCTGCTAACATGAATAGGTTAAATGATCCATAGTACATAACATGTAGTTGTACTACGGATCATTTAACCCATTCATGTTAGCGGAGAATTGTAAATCTATTGCTGCAGCGAATTGGGGATGTGTACTGTGCATGTACTACATATAGAATACACTGCAGCAATATTTAGAATTCTGCACTGCTAACATGAATGGGTTAAATGATCCATAGCAATAAAACACACAAGGACGCAATGACCTGGATGGTATGTATTCTACAGACTTCCTATCTCTGTCAAGGAGGGAAAAATAAAGTGGTGCACTTAAATGTGCAACCAAGAACTGGACGAAGGGCGGCCTTAACCCTTTCGCTGCCAAGCCCTCCGGAACATTTTTCAAATCAGCTGGCCAAGCCATTTTTGAATTTTCTGCAATTTTTTCCTATTGATTTGATTTTCAACTGCTGCGTTGCTAGCGTTTGTAAAAGACCCCCCAAACCATATATTTTCTGAAAGCGCAGGCCCGGTAGAATAAAAAGATGGTGATACTAAATTTGTAGGCCCTGCGATAATTGCGCAAATGTTTCTCAAATT
>NW_017307790.1:293172-303643 GCF_000935625.1 Nanorana parkeri
ACCCCTCGTTCACACCTGAACGTTTTGTAGCGCGTTCTACGCTCGAAGAACGCTCTACAAAACGCTCAAAAATATAAATTGCATTGGAGTCAATGGACTCGTTCCCACCTTGCCGTATTTCCGCCCGTCCCGAACGCGCTACAAAACGGCCCACGCCTGAAAAGGTCCCGGGACTACTTTGGGCCGTTTTGTAGGGCGTTTTCCATTGGGATACTGCCAAGTAGCCTTTGTAATCGCGCGACGGCCGCGCAACTTTTTTACCGCGAATCGCGGTAAAAAAACCGCGTGACGGTCGCGCGACAGACGCGCATATTACAATACGCCTAGGTGTGAATGGGGGCTTACAAATGACAGCTGCCTCCTAACTTTTGAATGTTTCCTTGTCTAGTCCTGGAGCTCAAAGTATTTGTACCGAGTAAGGTATTTGCTATCGGTGCATCCAGGTCATTGGTTCAAAGTATCGAGCAGAGGGTCGGTATAGTCTGACCTGTTTTCTTTTGGTGACTTAGGTTTTATTTAAGCAATAAAATATCAGAAATACAGTGGCGGGCAGTAGAATAATGTAGAAATCTAAACCTTTGGCAGCCAGCCCCATAAGTGGGAGGATTTTTCTGTCAAGCTTTTACATGAACATCAATGTGTTTGCATTTCAGATGGATTGAGTTACTTGGAAAATTGTCAGAGTAAATGTTACAAATGACATTGTGGTGATGTGACCACAAACTGAAAAGACTTTTCTAGTTCCATTAAAAAGATTCCTCACTTCCATGAAAAGGCTTCTATTTCTTACCGCAAACTAAACTTAAGGCTAGGTTTATGTTTAATTGGGGATACACTGAAATTTGGCTGCCAGAAAATTTTAGCTGAAGATGATACTATGAGCAAAATGTCAAGCGTAAAAAAGGCTGAAAATGAGGTGCCTCCACAGCTTCCCTCCTGCTGGTTTGGCGCTGGCTGCACTGGTCTGTGTCCGCTCCGATCCCCGCTGGATTGACAGTGTTAGTGGGGAGGAGGAAGGGTTCAGGATGGATAACGGGGAGGATCAGCAAATATGTGAAATATTTGCTAAACTTTCCACGTACTGGTCATCGGTGTGATCAGTTCTGATCACACCAATGTTTGTAAATAAGTGAGGACATATATTAGTTACTTTGTCCCCAATTATAAATGAATATGAACTTCCTGTTCATTCATGATTGTGGACATAGTAACTCAGTTTATGAATGGACAGGAGCATTTAGTATAGAGTTCATTCCTGTTGATTCATAACAGGGGCTGCAGAAAAAGATTAAGGACTGTCAATTCTGTTTCAAAAGGGAAACATCAGGGACCCCCAACAGTAAAGTTAAAAACATGAAATAAAAATAAAATATTTTAATAAGGTTGGAAAACTCACTTTTGGCTTTGGCCTGACACGTTTTAAAGTTTCGGTCTAAAATGTAATTTTGGTGCATCCCTACTTTTAATAGTGTCATGTTACACCCATATTCTGGGCATTCATTACATGAAACATGGTCAGATCTCTAGTTCCCCCACTTAAATCGTGGGGTTCTTCTACCTGCTTGGTTTTTGGATTTGCGTGGCTGTGCATGGCTTCATTCGCACAGATGCGTCATCCATTCATAAATCCTTTGATGTGATCTGTGCATGAAAACACACAAAGTTCCATCTGCCACCGTAGTGAGAGGCGTTGTAGTTCTGTATGGAGTACAAATGCTTTAATGGCACAGCACTTATAGTCCATTCATACTTCCTCTCATCCCTGTAACTGAAACTCCATACCTTGGTACAAGCAGAGATGGAAGGAGCCAGAGCATTGCACCTGTGATCCACTAATCACGATTGCAATGATTTACTCGCTCCAATGGCAAAAAAAAACACTTTTTTTGTTTTATGAATGTGTATGCGTTTCTTTTTCTAAAAGGTAGTTTTTAATATCTAAAGTATAGCTGTGCAGTACCTGAAGAGAATAGCGTATACCTTACTCCTGAAATTCACATATTTCTGGCTGTAACGGGCAATTTTCAATCCCAATACCACTAGTGTTTATGGCATGGTCTGTATGCCGGCAAGCTGCATTTTCCACAATTAAGTTGCTCTTCTGTGCACTACCGAAGTTTATTTTCAAGGTCTGCTCTAAAATCAAGCATAAATACCTATTTAAGCTGTCCAAGATTGTATTTATGAAGTCATTATCTTGTACAGATACTGCTTCATATTGTGATTAGCCATCAGAATATACTGTATGAAGAGGTGTATTAGGATTCAGCTAAATAGTTCTGTAGACATGCATTTTGTTCTATATAGTTAATCATTTTGTCCATTTTATGTGATTGGTTTTTGAAGGTAATAAATCCTGTGATGAGACTAGGAGAATGAGGCAGTCACGCACACACGCACACATTCTGGAGCACTTTGAGGGAAATGGTGTGCTTGGATTGGTTTTGCAGGATTATGGACTGAAGGAAATGGTTTAATGCATAGAGCTGTATAATTTGGGTAAATGATGTATGTCTAGGAATACACTTGTTTGCTAGCAATACCTCTGTATAGCCTGCAGATGTCACTGCAAGTGCTCTTTTGATTAGTGTGGCTTTGCAGGCTGGAAGAAATGTTGGGGTTTTAGGTCCCTGAAGAAATGTTTTACCAAAAAGTTGTTTGTCTGATGCCTAATAAAATCTAATTGTAATATTATGTGAGGAATATTCACGGTACCTGACACCTAATTTACTTGTAGTTTTTCTTGCTGACACTAAACTTGGGAGTTCATTCTTAAAGAAGAACTATGAGTGCTTTTCACTCATCCTCATAGTTCTAGCCGACCTGTGACAATGAGACTGTCACAGGTCGGCTCAGTAGATCGGGAAGTGAGTGAACACATACCGGCGTTCGCTCACTTCTCGATCCTGTCACGGCACAGAGCCGTGACAGGGGAGGGCTGGATTCCCTGCTCCAATCCGCCGGCGCTGACTGGCGGAACGGACGGGGGAGGGGGTGGGTACAGCTGGCTTTGCCTCTAGATAGGCAGAGCCAGCTGTCACTCACGCAGCTGGGTGGATCCAGACCTAATTGTCGGGATCCGCTTCAGCTGCGGCGTCTCAGTATACCGCGAGCTGTAGCTCTCGGTATACTGAGCTTAGGATGACTGGAGGACGCTAGTTTTGTTCCCCCTTGTCCATGTGTGTGTTGTAAAGTAGCCACAGCTCCAAGCTCGCTCCCGTGATGGACTACAATCTCAATCCAAATTGGTAAACTAAATCTGAGATTGTAGTCCATCCCTGGAGTGAGCTCGGAGTGGTCAGTGGTGGCTACTTTACAACACACAGGGAGCAGGGGGAGCAAAAGTAGCCACCCTCAAGAAGGGACAGTGTCAGCATGAATTCAGAGATGATTTGATGATCTACAGCCAAGTGAATGCATTAAGATTTAACTCCTGAGTTTATGGTCACTTTATGTAATACAGCATGCTAGTACATTCGGTTGAAAATGTGGTCTGTATTAAGCTTAAATGTATTGCTGAGTGTTTCATGATGACATGGGGGAATTGACCTATTTTTATGCTTTGTGATCTCCTAAAACAAATATATACCCAAAAGAAGTCCTTGATCATTCCATGGTGTAAGGAGTTCTCTTCTGTAATCACTTTCACATGCTGAGTGAATGAGGAATGTATGATGCTGTTGGTCAGGTGGCGATAAATAGCTCGCATGTATTGGCTATAAATAACAGCAAGCTTTAGTGTGGCTATTACAATCTTGAAGCTAAAAAAAGAAAAGACAACATACAAAAGAGTGGAATAGCGCTGCACTATTGTCCCTGAATTGGTGTTTATCTGTAGGAAAAATAAAGAGAAATCATGTGCATATAGTTTTGAGTCTGATGAAGCTTTGGCCCTTGTCCATGCAGAAGGGACGAGGCAGTTCCGGTCACTTTGAAAAGAAATCCAGAGCACTGTTGTGGCAGCCAGTTGAAATGTCACCATCTAAAAAAATGACAAAAGCACAAGGGATGTCCCGATGCAACTTTTTCAAGACCAAGTACTTCCCCTCGTGTCCTTGTCGATACCAATTGCCAATACTTTTTCTTAAAGGGACAGGTGACTTTAAATGATCCGTAGTACAACTACATGTTATGTACTATGTATCATGATTTAACCTATTCATGTTAGCAGTGGAAAATTGTAAATCTATTGCTGTGGTGTAGTGGAGGCGTGTGCTGTATATATGTACTACATATATATGGTTCTGACGAAGGGGGCGTGCCCCGGAAACGCGTCAACGTCACTCGCACACAGAATTCCCTTAGTGGATGTCCATCTGCCTGCCAGCTTCCACTCTATGGCTGTATTTTATCTGTTTGTGAGTACCTTATGTTTTATCTTTGACTATTGAAAATAAATTTGATCTGCACCAGAAAAGGCGCCCCCTCTGTCTTCTCTTCCCAGATTTCGTAGCTTTCCCGGCTTTTTCTGGGGGCAGCATCCTGCAGTAAGCCTAAGTGGATTTCCCAGTGAGGAGAGATTGTTTGCGGCGCTTTATTGCTTTATGTACTACATATACATTACACACGTTCAGTACACTATAGCAATAGATTTACAGCCAGCCCTGTCCCAGCTTCCCTCACTCAGTTTCACTCCAATCCCTTTTGCCTCATGCGGTGCCTCTCGTAGTCGGCGCTGGGCAGGATCGCTGCATAACGTTTCGGTGCTCAGCTTGTGGGAGGCGCTCACAATTCTGCCCTGCTAACATGAATAGGTTAAATCATATCCGCAGTACATATACAGCACACATGTCCAGTAGTCTGCAGCAATAGAGTTACAATTCTCCCCTGCTAACATGAATAGGTTAAATGATCCATAGTACATAACATGTAGTTGTACTACGGATCATTTAACCCATTCATGTTAGCGGAGAATTGTAAATCTATTGCTGCAGCGAATTGGGGATGTGTACTGTGCATGTACTACATATAGAATACACTGCAGCAATATTTAGAATTCTGCACTGCTAACATGAATGGGTTAAATGATCCATAGCAATAAAACACACAAGGACGCAATGACCTGGATGGTATGTATTCTACAGACTTCCTATCTCTGTCAAGGAGGGAAAAATAAAGTGGTGCACTTAAATGTGCAACCAAGAACTGGACGAAGGGCGGCCTTAACCCTTTCGCTGCCAAGCCCTCCGGAACATTTTTCAAATCAGCTGGCCAAGCCATTTTTGAATTTTCTGCAATTTTTTCCTATTGATTTGATTTTCAACTGCTGCGTTGCTAGCGTTTGTAAAAGACCCCCCAAACCATAGGATCGAGTCAGTCCACATTGTGTAGCTCCACGATGCTGATATGCAGAGGATGCCTGTCAAGTATAGATGGTAAGGGGCGCAAGGCAGAGGGGGGGCGGGGGGGAGGAGAGCAAGAATTTGGTCTATGTCCCTGCCGTGTGTTTGATCAGGTAAATCGTGACAGGAACAGTGCCGTGCTAGATTCAATGGCGGCACTCTGTCGGACTGAGCCGCTGTAGAAGGCAATGAGGGTGCTCAGTGCGTGTTGGTGTCCGTGCCTGTAAGTCCGATGGGAGTCAGCTGTACGCAAGTCGTCTGACAGCGATGGTTAGAAAGTGCTGTTGGGCTGCCCCGACATGCACTTTCTAACCACGTCGTGGGCAGCGCTCCGAGTGGGGTCCTCTGGGCAGTTGCTGGCCACCTAAATTAGGACCCCACCTGGAGCGCTGCAGTGACGCTCGGCAAGGGCAGTAAAGGAAAAAAAAATAGCTTAAGCATCGGCACTATGTATCTGGGCATTTTGACAAGTACGCGTACTTGTCAAAATGCCCTGTATCGGTCGCGATACCGATGCTTGTATAGGGACATCCCTAAAAAAGCACCTATAGAAATGTTTAGTAATGACAATCTGCAAACATATACATGTAGATAATTGCCGGCTTTGTATTCTTTGCATACCTTACCTTTCTTTCTCTCCCATCCTTTTCACCTTTGCTTCCTGGAACTCTGGGTCTGACTCCTGGAACACGTGACCATGTATATCAACTTAGGGGAAATACATTATTTTCCCCCTAAGATCTTGCAAGATGTTTACAGATGAGATTACCCAGGAAGCAGCTGGTAAAATAGCCTTCCCAGGATGCATCATGAGGCCAGGGCTACATCACCAGTGACTCAATCAACCAAGTTGACTACCAAAATGCTTGTTTAATGTCTGTTTTAGAGGCAGGGCCCATGAGTGTCATCAGTGATAAAGGCTCTGTAAAGATTCAGCTGCATTGATTGTCTTCAGCTTCATTGGACAACCATTGATCCCTGCACCAAATGTTGAATGTTCATTTTGGACCAGGCAAATATGTACACCTAAAGCCAAAACTTTAGCAAGAACAGTAAACAATTAAAAACCCTTTTTTTTTCCCATGTGGGTGATCTCCATTTTGTTCCTATCCTGTAAACACGTGATAATCTCTCCATAATGAGTAAGAGCCTATGCACACCATGTCCAGACCAGATCCAGACCAGCACTTATTTATTTTTTTGTCTAGTCCAAAAATGCATCCCTATTCATTCCTATGGTAAAAAGTGAGACTAGTTCACTCCTTCGTTCAGTTCCAGAATGGTTTGGGGGGGAAAAAAGTACTGCATGCACTTATTTTATCTCTGGTCTGAAACGCACCAAAATGCATGAAAACACACCAGAAAGCACTAGAAGTCCAATTGAGACTAAAGGGATTGGAATGCATCAAAAATGCACATGCCCACGTTTCCAGACACTCATCCAGATGTCCGAACAAGTTCTAAAATCCACTCTGAGGCATTGTTCGCATGAGCTCCAAAAGAACAGTGTGTACAGCAAGCTTTTACAAAGCTTTTGGCCAGCTTCGCTGAGCCCTTTAAAGCACCATTCAGCTCTTGTTTGGGAATGGTAAACAAATATCTTTAATGGGAGTGCTGACTGTCACTTTAAAACAAGCTGCTTGCAGGCTTCAGTTGGCTTCAGCACTACTTAAAGCTTGTTGAAAGCCTCCAGAGTCTTAGCTTGTTTAGTCAGCACTCCCATTACGGTCTTGTTTAAACCAAGGAGTTTCCTTAACACTTTTTAATAAAGCTGCTTGAAAGCTTACTGTACACATTTTTCCTATACAAGGCTTTAGACTAGCCTTTCTACCAGGGTTCTGTGGAACCCTGACTGACAACCAATGTAGGGGGCATGCTCCCCACTGACACAAATGTCTGGGTCAGTTTGCCTGCTGACCACCAGTGTACTTGGGTTCTTAACTAACCATCAATGTAATGTTGATCATTTCACTAACTGAAAATAGTTGTATTGGGCAGCCCTTGATGCCAGATATGTAATTATTTAACATTCCTTATTTTATGTATTCTTATAGCCACAGCTTACTTTTTACACTAATGCCCACTAAGTGGTAGCTAAAATCATTACCAAGGGAGGACATGAGTTACTTCAACGGTTCCTCTGTGGTAACAAGGTTGAGAAAGGTTGCCCACATGTTATGTGTATGTGGGGACGGGGACTTTAATTTTTTTATATGCTTTCATTTTTATTTTTACATTTTATTGCTATCACATAGGGGGCTAATAAGCTCCCTATGTGATAGCCAATTTACATGACCGGTCCTCTTTATGGAGACATCACGGGTCTCTAAGACCCTTAATGTCACCTAGGGACCCCCAGAGAAGCTGATGAAGCAGAAATCTGCTTCTATAGCTGGGAATGACAGCTGAATGCGTTGCAGCTGTTGCTTTTCCCCAGAAATTACACTTCACAGAAGCAGGAAACAGGAATTATGTCACATCAAAGACTGCTTTTGATTGGATACAGCCCAATGTAGCAGCTACAAAGTCCCTGTGGTAAAATGCCAAAATATGCACTTTTTTAAAGAAGCTCGATGTAGCTCAATGTCGCTCTGTTCAAATCCGCGCTGAAGAAGCGCTTATTTTGTTGTAGCTCAGTGAATGGGGTCTAAGGGCTTGTTCACATCACAGCTGCATCAGAACTGCGTGAGGCTGCAGTGCGATGCATTTTGACATGTTTTTGATGTGTTCTGGTGTTTTGTTTACATCAAAATGCAAATTAGACCATTACATCACTTCCTCCTCCCTGTCAGTGCACTTCCTTTTGCTTGGAGTCAAGTTGTTGCTCAGATATGCTTCCTTTGTTTGCCAGCATGGTGTTCGTGTTGGTAGATATTTGCAGTGATCTCCCGCCACTTCCATCTTCTGGCAGTTTTTTTATACTGCGAATGCTTGGGGTTGTAAAGGAGTGGACACTCATATTTGATGAACACATCTGCATCCATGTCGCACATGGCTGCAATGCTCCCTTCTTTGCAAACCTCCACTGCCCAGAGGAAGTCCCAGGATGAGAAGTTAATCAATTCTATTTTTTATGCGTTTGCATGCATGTTTGATCCGTTGCAATCAGGTGCAGCTGAAATGTGGCAAGCTGTATTTTTTTTTCTCTAATTGCTACTGAACTGACTGCACTGGTGTGAATAGAGCCCCAGAAATCCCATAGGATAGCAATGCGTTTTTGATGCAGCAGCCAACCTGAACGGACTGAATCTGGTGTGAACAAGCCCTTAGTTTTATAACTTGAATGCTTAAGCACTACAACACGAGGCGGAATTACTATTTTCAATGACCCCAGTTCACATCTAAGCATTCCGTTGCTAGTAGAAAAACATCCATAGCTCGATGTAACTAGCTTTTCATTGGCTCAAAATTTTAAAAACCCTCAAGCCTGAAACACGAGCAAAAACACTTGTTCAAAGGCCCGTAAAAAAAACAACCGAAGGAACTCTGCTCGAAGTGTGAATGGGGCCACATTAAGCACATTCAGCAAACATTTACTGCAAGTGTATCTTCCTGGCACGTGTTTTTACATGAGTGAGTCGGTGAATGTTTGACTGTTCAATCTACTGCTTTATAAATATGACACTACCTGTTTTTTTCTTCTTTCAGTCTTATGACATGGTCACTAGGACAAATAGAGTGCATTTACCCACCAGGTATATATAAATAAATCTGACAGTGGTTCTAACCCTTCAATACTCTATCCAAAATGAAATGACGGGCTTTAGATATACTTAGAAGTATTATATCTTTAAAGTATCATTTAAAGCCTCCGTTGTTTTTTTTTGTATGCAAAAAGTGTAAAACAAACCGCTTTAACAGAGGTTAATACTTGCCTGTGTCTTCCCTGCGCGCTCATGTCCAAAAATGTGAAGATCCTCGGCCTGCCGCAAAGCATCTTGGGGCGGGCGCATGCGCAGTTCACATTTTCGGCCGGGACGCGAGGAGAGTCAAGGTAAGTCTATGGACGCATGCAGACACCGTGGGACAGGAAGTACCAGCAAGGACAGGAGTCAGCGCTGGATCAGAGAACCACTGCAGCGCTGGAGGGACAGATGAAAACGACAGGAAAGATCGGGTTAAGAAACATCCTTTAAGGTAAGTGCTTTCATTAACATTGGGGGTAGGGGAAAAAATTTACTTGAATGTCACTTTAAGCTTAATTTGATCCTCCTATTTTATACTTTTTTTACACTTTATCTTAATACTTTTTTATTGTTATGCTGTGCTATTTACTACCCTTGCATACCATGATTTGCACTTAATGTTCAATGGTCAACATGCGTTTCTATCTTCAGTTCTGTTAATATTCTACTACCTGAGTTAGATCAATGTAGCCCAAGAATCCATCACCCAGTGCTTGGCAGTGCTAAATTGTGCTGATTGAATGGCTCTCTGTTTCTGCCTGGCTCTATCAGTCTCTACATATTTGCTGATGTGATAGAGGCCACATTGAAGGGAAGAGGAATGTGAATGCACTAGCGAGTGCCTGTTGACAGTCCTGGGCACTTCATTCACAGAGCACTTCCACTGGGGTTTGACAAACTAGAAAGACAGCAGGAAATTGCATCTCGGCTACAAAGTTTTTCGGCTGCCTTTAATTCCTGTCCTGCTTCTATCTCAACTCCTTTGACTAGGCGATAAAAGGAATCAACCTGTTGCTCAGTTAAAGCTCGGTGTGTGGAATGCCTTTTGTAAAGGGCAGCCCCCCTCTGTGACTCTACAAGCAGTGTCTTCCCCTGACAGTCTGCTAGTTGTCAATGTATAGACCTGGAGAGAGTTGCTGCTCCCCTTGCAAGATTTCCTATTAAGTTGGAATCAAAAGGTTTATACATATTTTGGGTGGATTTCCTAGTGGCATCGAAGGATTTATATGAAATCTGGAAATATGAGAATGAAAGAAATTTCGTTGCGGCAAGATCCTGATCTTAGGAAGGAATTGGCACTGCTGGCTCGTGGATGTGATTTTGTTTTGCCTTCAAGATTTAAGAAAAGATTGAAAGCATTTCAGCAGATCCAGGTTGGTTCACGTGTTGAACATTTGTTAGCCTGCTTGGTTTTTTTTTTTTTTGTTTTGTTTTTTTTTTTTT
>NW_017307790.1:304667-308654 GCF_000935625.1 Nanorana parkeri
CTGCTTTTTTTTTTTTTTTTTGTTTTCTGTTTTTTTTTTTTTTTTTTATATATAGTGAATGCTTGTTTTGGTTCTTGCAATACTTTATATTGTGTTTCATAAAATAGGCCAATGGCACTGTTTATATTTTTTTTCATTTTCACCAATGTGTCTTGTAATTTTTTTTTACATATTAGGCACTTTGAAATAGACTTCTTAAACAGTTGCTGGTGTATTTTCCTATCTAATGATTGAGCACGTGCAGCAGCTGAGATTCTTGACAACTGTGTACTCATTCCAACATTAAAACCTCCCAGTTGTCTTTGGACGTGCTTTATTGTGCAACGTGAACAACATGTAGTTACTGTTGGTATAGGTATACAGAGAGCTATTGTAGGTCTCATGGTAACTTATTTCAATCCAATTTAGAGCAGTGAACTTTCCAAAAGCTTCAAAGCATAAGTTCATTAATTTCTAGAAGACTGGTTGCACTGAGGCAACTACAGTCGCACGATCATGGGATTTCATGCATGTACAATGAAGTCATTTGAAATCTATTTTTACACAGCATTTGTTTTTTCCATTTAGAATATACAGGTGAAACTCGAATAATTAGAATATCGTGCAAAGTTCATTTATTTCACTAATGCAACTTAAAAGGTGAAACTAATATGAGATACTCATTACATGCAATGCAAGATAATTCAAACCGTGATTTGTCATAATTGTGATGATTATGGCTTACAGCTCATGAAAACCCCAAGAACCCCAAATCCACAACCTCAAAAAAGTAGATTATTACATGCAATCAATAAAACAAGGATTGTACATAGAACAATATCGGACCTCTGAAAAGTACAAGCATGCATATGTACTCAGTACTTGGTTTGGGCCCATTTTGCAGCACTTAATTACTTTTGCACGATATTCTAATTATTCGATTTTCACCTGTATGCATAAGCAAATGGACAAGGATATAAAGTGTGCTTTATAGCGTGGAGCCGGTATTGATGGTAAAAGCATGCCGATGAAAGCTTTACTGCCACTGAACAATATTTACTATATTTTTAACAGAATAATGTGACAACCAACCTATGACTTTCTATGAAGGTTCTCATTCATCCAGGTCATCGATCTGTATAAATCAAGGCAACTGGACGTGCTATAGTTTTGAGACTTTTTGCTGCGCATTCAACTATCTCAATTCTGAATTCTGATTTTATTTTTTTGCTGCATATATTCTGTTAAATACATCAAAAGGTTTTTGGGATCTGTTCCAATAAAAATTACCTGTTGATCCTGCCAGAAATCTTGTCAGCTGATCACTTGTGTTCTGCGCTGCAGTCTTTCAGTTACCTTCTTCCCAGTTAGCTGCAGACTACAGAATGCCTATTTTTGTTGAGAATAGCAGAGGGACAGTTTCCTGTAGTCCTGTCCCAAGGTGACAGTTTGTAAAGTGTTATCCAAGCACCGGAAATGTGCATTACTGGCAGAAGCACTAGGTGAGAAGAAAACTAATGCAGCCCGCACATCTAAGGACCGGTAAGCTGCAATACATCAACTTGTGGGTTTAGATCCCGATTTTTGTGTCCATGCTTGCACAATGTTTGTCTGAAAAAGTGTTTTAAAAGCTTTTTATTAGAAAAAAATGAGGCTGTCATTGCAGTCTTTGTATTCTACACACAGGCACAGGAGCCATTCTGTCCAATCCATGAGCCAGCAGGATATTTTTAGTAGGGGCCAGCTCAATTGACCAAAACAACTAGAGAACCTTAAAAGTTAGCAATTTGATTTGGATCATGTACTACTGTCCTGCGATCCGTTGCTTGATCGCACAACAAACTCCACTTGAGCCTTCTATGTGTTCAGTGGAAGCAACCGATCACTAGCAATTTAGTTGCTTCCAATTTAGTTTGATATGCAGTCACGCAATTTAGTTGCGTGACTGCATATCAAACTATTGCAGCCAGCCTTAAAGCACATAAATAGTGTTCTCATTGGGAATTGCTGCTTTTTTGGCACAGTCCTATTTGTGGTGGGCTTCGTGATGTTCGAAGCAGTTTGTGATTGGAGTGACTGTGTACAGCTATTACAAAATTCTTATCAGATGTTTGTGAGGTTTCTTATCTTTTCCTTGTTAATCATCAATAGATTCTGCTTTGCTATATGTGCAGGTTTTGTGTAGTATTGTCCCTCTACAGTAGTGTTTTTTTCAAATGGTTTGCATGGCATTCTATATTTTTGCTAGTAAGAGGGTGATGGGTGATCAACTCATTTCCTTGCAGAGTTAGAACCTGTATGTCTTTTTAAATATGTAAAGGGAAACGGTTAGCAGGATCTTGCATGCCAGAGCAGACTACAAGATGTTCAGTAATCAGTGTCTCAGGCTGAGGAGAGATGAGAATCCCTGCCTTATAGGGATGTTGCCTTACACAAGTTAGAAAGGACAGTAATGACAAGTGCCAGCCTTGGAGGCATTCACTCTGAATGCTTTGACGTTCTTTCCAAGAGAATGTTTTGGGGCCCATTCACACCAGATCTGTTGCGTTACGATGCATTTTCTCACAGATGGTAACGCAAGGGCAATGAAAAATGAATGACAGTTTATATTGGTGCGTTGCGCTGAAAGAGAATGTGCTCTACATTTTATCAGTGCAATGTGTCAAAAAGCTCACTGATGCATTGCAAGATTTACAGTGACGTATGTTCACTCTGGGCATGTTCACATAAAGCTTGTCCAAATAATAAAGCAATGGATTGCATGGAAATTGTAAGGTACAATCCCAGGTCAACAGACCCTCCATGGAGTACCTTCCGATTTTTGGTGTGAATGGGCCCTAAATGTAATTAACTTTCTCACTGTAAAAGAACTACAAATCTAAGTTTCACATATCCTAGTTTTTATTAAGACTAGCAGTGAAATGGGGCCCCAATTACACTCCAGATTGGTTTACTCCACAATGGTGCATAGAGATGGTAAGGGCAGCCCTTGGTCCCAGTTGCTGTATTGGGGAAATGTTTGTGCCATCACCAAGAACTTGTCATGTGACCATAATTTCACCCGGAACACTTTTTTCCTCTTTATGGTGCCTTTGTGTTGGTCTCCATTCACACTGGGGTGGCTGTCCGCACGTATTCGGCTGTATGAAATATGCACGGAGCCGCTCTAAGCAGAAAAAAAATGCACTTTAATGTGCATTGTTCAGACTATTGCCCCCAAAATAGTGCAAGCGCAATAATATGGCAGATTCCACACATTCGTGGCTATATAATAGCCGCAAACGAGAGGAATCCGTGCAGTTTCACATAACGTTTGCATCCTGTGCAGTCTTCCACTATATGCGAGTGGAGCCTTAGCTTAGAAAGCTGGGAGGGAAAAACCATGCACCATATGATCGGTTAGGTGCCAAGTAGTGTAAACTGGACAATTTCCTGCCACCATGCTTTGTCTAGTCCTTTCCCTAAAAGTGGAACTAAACCTTCATATCATCCTATCTGCTGAGGACGGCACCATCTTCACCTTCTGTATTTATCTGCAGTTGCCTTGGTGCTGTACACATGACCTGCTATGGCTCCAATCATTTGAGTGCTTGAAAGTTTCCTTTAAAATGCTGACCTAAGTTATCAGAGACATGCCTTGAATGTAGCATACATTGCAGATGCTCTAGTACAGTGGTGGCGAACCTAGGGCATGCGGGGCCCTCTCTGCTGGCACGCGAGCCTAGGTTCAGGGTCCACCAATGGAAATAGATCCGACCGACCTGGATCGCCTCAGTAAGCGATCCGGCCAGTCACAATTAGGCGGCGGCCTCTAATCAGGCAGATTAGACGTCCGCTTCCTCACTAGGACCCCGGGAGGCCCTTGCGAGCGGCCGTCTAATCTGCCTGTTTAGAGGTCACCGCTGCCTGATTGTGACTGGCCCGACTACAGAGGCGATCCGGGACGCTCTGATCCCCCCTGAGAGCTGCACAGCCTTTCCCCCTCCTGAGAGCAAAACAACCTTCCCC
>NW_017307790.1:308940-328383 GCF_000935625.1 Nanorana parkeri
AGGAACCTCAAAGGCGCTCCCCCTTGGGAGCTGTACCACCCCCCTGCCTGAGAGCCGCACAGCGCCCGAACTGCAATACAGTACTAATTTTCAGCGCTGGCACTTTGATCAATTTGATTGTTTTTGCGTCGCAGTTTGGGCACTCAGGTTCAAAAAGGTTCGCCATCACTGCTCTAGTAGGTAGAATGGAAATGTAAACGGCAAAAAAACAGTGGGATGTTTGAAGAATGTAACATTTCTAACTTCCCATTTTTATGGGTAACCGATAAATCAGTGGTTTTATTTCTGCTTTAAGGAACTTGCTGCGTAAAGACTTTATGGAATAACAGCAGTGTTAAAGTTCTAAAAGTCCCAGCATATACTATCCTGTTGTAGTATCAGCAGTGTGATAGGAATAGATACTAGAGTTGATAATACAACCAGTTTATTGAAACTTACTTTTATGTAGCGACTGCTGCCTCCTGTCTGCTCATCACTTTCTACAGTAAGCCTGCCCCGCTTCCGATGACTGCAATGCTGAACGGGCAGTGTGCGTGTGCGCACATCGGCCCGTTCAGCAGTTGTCGAACAAGCACGCCATTAACCCGCCCAGTATCGTACGATTCTGGGCCGGTTTCCAGCCTTGTTCGACGGAAGACGTGCCACTGTACAGTAGAAACGGTCAAACGCCTTCCATACACTTGTCATCTGTCTGGGTGCCTGCTGGCTGGATACCCGGATACAAGATACCAAAACCTGGACTGTCCAGGTGAAAACCGAACAGGTGGTAACCCAAGGGGTATATGGCATGTGTCTTTACTGTAAACATTTAAATTTGACAGGATTGTGTGCAGAGTTGGGCTTTAAGGGACTGCTCTGCCTGTTAATCTAATACCGGCGTATTCACACTTTACGCTGCAATTGGGTAATGCACACATTAGTGCCTCCAGGCAGCCCATTAATTTTGAGTGAATTGCCAATCCATCATAATTCAGGCACTGAAAACCCATGTTGCAGAAACGCATGTTTTTAATGCACATTACAATACATCGCACCTAGCATGTGCTGCATTGCGTTCTGAGCTGTGCCCTAAACGCATCGAAGCATGCCTTTTGGCACAAAGCTGTGGTGTGAAAGGGCCCTAGTATGTAAAGTGCTATATACATAGCTGTAATGTAACTGATGGGTACATTGCTGAAAGTGAAAGATTGTTCATAGAATCAGCTGTCACCCTCCAGAAAGGTCCAGCAAATTCAGTTAATTACAGCTAGAGTTCAGTTTCTGAATAACCACTTTAGCACATTTAAACAATGCACAGTTGGTGACCTTAACTTTGAGGACACGTTCCCCTTCCACATATTTGCAGAGTACAGTTTAAACGCTGTTGGTTTGCACTGAACTCTTGTGGAACTGGAAATTTGAGCTGTGGATTACAATCCATTTTAGCACCAACAGACGGAGTTGACTCTAGGTTCCTAGCTGAACAATGTTGGCTGTATTGTGTTTTGTTTTTTTTTTAGCAAACTTTATGGTTTTTCAAGCATATTCATTTTAAAAGGGTTAGATTTTTCATCTTTCTACTGTATTTTAGTCCAGACCTGCATTTTGCAGCTGCAGTGATTTTGGCGATACAAACTAGTCTGGCAATTAGTTTAACTACTGTATTCAAAGCTTTAAAAAAAGTTGCTTGGGCTTCTACCTGAAGCCAGGAGGTATGAGGCAGAACGATGTGGGTGAACCTCAATGTGATTTAAAAAGGCTTATTGTGCGTTTAAAATGCATGTATAACCAATATTTTTTTGTGTTTGATAAAGCAAGAGATAAACACCAATTTTTAAAAAAAAAATGTGTCTGGTCTTTGTACTGAGAGTTTCCTTAATTTCCCTGTTCTGGAGATGCAACAGCAAATTAGGACATCTCAAGTGAAGACAGTTGTCACCCATACAAATCTAAATGGATAGATTTCCTACCCCGCATCCCCCCCCCCCCCCCCCCCCCCCCCCGACACCTGCTGTGGTGACGTCTCAGAAATATAGATTGCTTTCCACACACTTTAAGTCCCAAAGACAGTGGTCACCAGGACAGGGTGAAGCCCCATTGCAGTGTTCGACGGGTTGGATTTAATTTAAATCCAGTCGATTTTAAATCACTAGTAAAAAGGCTTGATTTTAAATCATAATTTTTAAAGAGCAACTGTCCTTTCTGTCCAAGAGCGGCTCCTCCTCCGACATGCTGTTGACTCACCGACGGTCCCATACACTTTAACCCTTTTGCTGCCAAGCCCTCGAACATTTTGCACCTCAGCTGGCTACACCATTTTTGCAATTTTTCACATTGATTTGCTTTTCAATTGCTGCGTTGCTAGCGTTTGTAAAAGACCCCCCCAAACCATATATTTTCTGAAATCACAGGTCCGGTAGAATAAAAAGATGGTGCTACTAAAATTGTAGGCCCTGCGATAATTGCACAAATGTTTCTCAAATTAATATTAAACCGATAAATACACAATTCAATTGATAAAACACACTAAAATCAGTATCAGTGCACAAATAAAATATTTTCTGACTAAATCTAAAAGATAAAACTGTATTGAGTTGATAAATAACAAATATTTGCAAATTTGAAAATGCACCTTTTTGCGGAAAGGTAAAAAAATGAAGTTACGCAAAACTGTAAATAAGCGACTTGTGTTAATCGTTTTTGCGCTGTCTTGGGGTTTGTGTGGTGGTGGATTTGGAAAATTGTGGGTTGTCGTGGAAACAAGGACTGGTGATGAAGCTTCAGTGAAGACACCTTTTTTCCCCATAACTCTTAGAGGTGTAAATCTCCCTTTCTAGGGGTAGATTTCCTCACTTCCTGTCGTCTCAGACCGGAAGTAAGATTAAATCTTTCCAATGAGGATACCGGCAGCAGTAAAAAACCTCAGTGACCCGGAAGAAGAGGTGGGCACCCCTTATCTGCACGTCTAACGAGCGCAAACTTCCTGTAATCTACGTACAGTACTACAAACAAGGTGGGCACTCCTCGGCACGAGCGCGTTAGCGTTACAACTACTGGAACGCTGCCCGGTACACTTTGGCTGCAGCCTGGGACCCCCTGCTGTACAGTAATGGCCTCCGTATGCAAGTCAGATGTTTGTAACTCGGACTTACTGTATTGCAAAAATTGGCACCTCTTTAAAGCACTTCCAAAAACCATGCATCTGCTCCTGTGAGGTCATTGTGAGGGTAAATCCTCTTAGACCGTTTTTTCACTAAAACAGGTGTCCCCTTTGGATGGCTTTCTTCTATTGTTAATCTGTTGATTGTAAAATTTTGGATTTCCTAACAATCTCTGTCCCAGTGACATTAAGTCGCCAAGACTATTTCGTCATCTGAAACAGGTGGCAATAAAAACCTTCCCAACACCATCCTAAAATGAAAAAGTATTGACTTTAGATACACGTTAAGGCCTTTTTTCTCACAGCTTATTTTGGCTGTATGCCACCAAGAAACGGTTCTCTCCACTGGGGATACACAGTTCGTGATCAGCCAGCAACCTGTACAAACCAATCACAGGCACCATGCTTCACATGTAACCTCGCATCTGAGCGATTACATGTGATTAGGGACAGATGAGTGGCCCTGGAAGCCTGTTATTGATTTGCAGAGGCTGCTGGTCGTGGCTAACAAATGCCTAAGGACTTAAGTGGTTTGTTTTATACAGGCAGTCTCCGGGTTACATACAAGATAGGGACTTTTTTCGTTTTGGATAGCATAGGGAAAGGTCACGGTTCTTTTGCTGTCCGTTCCTGTTCAGAAGATTATAATCTAATTAAAAAAAAATTATTCAAAATGACACACCAAAAAGTTTTTTCTATTTTAATTTTATAAAGCTTATTTTTCGTTTGCATTTTTAATTAACTTTCTTTACTTCACAATTTTTTTATTTAATTTACCTTTTTTTTTTTTTTTTTTGTATTTTAATGCTGGGAGCCATGGCCAGCCTGCTATTGGATATTTCAAATTGCAATAGCAGGCTGGCTCTTGCATCTGCACACTGCCTGCTGTCAATCAGCAGAGGAGGGGCCTGAAGCAGAAAGTTCTCTATCAGGTCCTCCAATGCTGATTGACAGACAGTGGGCGGGGGCAATAGCCAGCTGGCTATTGGCTATTGCATTTTACAATATCTAATAGCAGGCTGGGTATGGCTCCCAGACTGCAATGAAGAGTAGGCAGGGGGTGGGGTAGAGGAGCCGCGGCTGGACCATGAGACCGGAGGATCATCCGGACCGGGGAAGCAGACTCAACGGCTGAAGAGGAGGCCGGCATATCAGCGGAGGTACATGGGGCATCGGCGGTATGCAACGGTCTGTGTCCTGCTGCCTCCGCCAACACAGGCGCGGGGATTTGAAAGGACACAGGCTGCTGCAGCCACAGTTCTCCTAAATGTACCGGTGGCTCTTGATCTCCAGTGGACGTTTAGCCCATAGTTGTTTAAAAGCTGCTTTTTAAAAATCCACTTTTAATATATCCGGGGATATCCAGCAATTTTGCGACTATCTCGTACTGCTGCCCTTTTCTTTCCCTCTGTTTTGAGTTGTGATCACAGGCCTAGGGCAATGTAAACATTACTCTGTTTGCAATTACAGTGCAGACAAACTAAATGTAGAGGAGTGAAAACAAGGCTCCACACCTGTCTTATTCAATCACTTCATTGCTCCTTGGATGGAAACAGGGATTTTCACAAATGAGTGAAGAGTTTGGAGAAAGGAACAATCTAGGACAAAGCTGAACTGGAAAGTGAGCTGAATTGGAGAATTATTTTCAAATCGGCTATGTTGGCCCAGATTGGTCACTTCTCCTCCCTTCTCCAAACCCTTCACCCTTTAGTGAATAACCCTGTAAGTTTATAGCACATGTTTAGAGCTGACCAGTAAGATCTGTGAATTAATGCAATGTAACTACATTTTTAGTGTATTGTAGAGGTCTGACGTATAGTAGCTTCGCAAATGTATTTGGTCCTTTTTTTTTTTTTTTTTCCGCCTGATGAAAAAGGGGAAATTAGGAGTACAGATTACAAATAATTATATTGCTCTCAACTAGCTCCAGATTATGCAATTAAGGGGATACTGGATCATTGTAGCTTGAGCAGGCATAAAATGTTTTAGGGATGTTGAAAGATTACCTATACGTGTTCAGACGCTGTCTGCTTCTAGAATTTTGTGGTCTCCACTAATTGAGTGCATTGCAGCCTAAATAGTTTAATGACTTGTTCGCAAATTTCTGTTGAACTGTATTTTTCAACACACCATTGTATATGTGGTGTGAATGGGTACATAGAGAACAGTTTTATTCAGTGTTCTCTGTTCACATAATGTGTGGTGGTGTGCAGAAAACCACAGCTCAACAGACATGGTGTGGGCAGGACCTTATGAATGTGAAGTAGTTGTCATCTTTTTATCACTTTGATTAGTAGTCTAATACTTTTGCAAGACCTAGGGTACTTTACCTGCATTAGTATATTTTTCTTTGAATACAGGTTTGAGCAGCAACAATATAACATATGGCTTCAAAAACAAGTTTTTTTAGGGATGGTTCACACCAGTACATTGCCTTAAAGTGGACCTCTACCCCCTGTATCACATCAGCATACAGCTCTGCATGCTTATGAAATCATCTTATATTCATTAGCTAAACTAACATATTTATTTTATGCAATTTTTTTTTCCCCACTTCGACACAAATTCTGTAATCCTGCCCACGCCTTGCATCCTGGGAAGGTTACATCAGCAGAGCATTGCTGGGAAATCTCATTTGTAATCTCATGAGATTCGGGTAAAGGCATTTTCCTTCCCTGAGATGTGCATGGTCACATGTCCTAGTCACATGTGCCAGAGTTCCAGGAAGTAGAGATCTAGTAATCTGCCCTTAGTTAAAATGGCCACTGTGAGAAGAATGGGAAAGAAAATAGAAATAAGGTATGCAAAGAATAAAAAGCCAGCAATTATCTGACAGTCTGTAGATTGTCATTACTAAACATTTCTAAAGTTGCCTTTTGTTTTGAAGAGAAGGGTAAAGTTCCTCATTAAAGCATGCACCTTGAACGTGTGTCATTTAAGAAGCCTATTCATTTTTAATGGGACGCAATCTACCTAAATTTGCGCATGACACTTTAAACTCTATGCACAGATTGTTTTATTGCCTTATAGTGTGGCAGTGTTTCCCAGACCTGGCCCCAAATCCCACCAACTAAAGGCTCCCCAACACTGCTTCTGTGAAGTCCTCACATTGGCCTGAGATGCTCAACTTTGTACCAATGCACAACAGGCTTGTTTCCAATGGTGCCAGTGTTTGAAATACAACAGCGTACACTGATTTGTATTAATAACATTGAGATGTAATATCGAGCTGTGGATTGCTGTATACTGCAATGTTAGTCTCTAGTGCTTGCTTACCTATGGTTTACAAGACGTTTTTATCTGTTATGTTTCCTGCATAATGCTGTCTACACAGATGTAATCTCCTAAGCAAGTAAAACTTCAGCATTCCTCAAGATCTCAGTGCTTCATCTAAACACAACCCACAGCCAGTGCACATAAATATCCTCCATTGGTGGGCGCTGGAAAAAATGTTATCACAGCGTGTCACCTCGCATCAATGTATCGCAATAAGCATTAGTGACCTTTTTCTTAGAGGAACATTACCCTTTTCTTTAAAATAACAAATGCACCTTTATAAATGTTTAGCGATGGTAGTCTACAGATACTTAGAAATGCCAGCTTTTTATTCTTTGCATCCCACCCCTTAGTGGCTAGTTTTTCTACTAAGGTAGATTTATCCATCTCGCTTTACTTCTTGGAATGTGACGAACATGTAACAGTGTGCATAATTTCAGGGGACAATTGGCTTTCCATGACATTTTTGCTCTTTACACATGAGCTTTCCCAGCACTGCTGTGATGTAACCTTCCCAGGATGCATCCCTTAAGCATGGTCTACATCACTAATGCCTATGAAGACCAGGAAGTGGAAAAACAATTGTAAGTTAAATAGGGCTGTGGAAATTAACGATTAATTTCTCAATTAATCGTTAGTCTTTTGGATTAAACATTTTTTGATCGCTAATGAAAATACTCACCTCTCCGCCGGCTTCCGGGAGTCTCGTCGGAGATCTGGTGACGTCACGGACATCGACGTCATCGGACTCCTCCCCCTTCCCCAAGTGCCTCCGTCGGCTAACTAAGGGAAGGGGGCAGGAGTCCGGTGACATCTATGTCCCCAAGTGGCTCCGTCAATGTCTGTGACGTCACCGGACTCCTCCCCCTTCCCTTCGTTAGCCGACAGAGCCACTTGGGCCGGTGAGTTTGCCCAAGAAACCTTGTTCTGCCCTATCAATTTTTAAATAGGTTATACTTAAAAGTAAAGGGAACATCACTGTGCAGCCTGCCAATTGACATCGAACCTTCTACAATCTTCCCAGCTGGTCAGTGTGCCCACAAGTGTGGACCAAACTCCAAGGCATTGGCCTATACACATACAGCACAGCAATGAAGTAATAAAATGAACTAGGATCACACTAATCCAGCACGTTGTTATTCTGAGTTGCCCCACACAAGCAGCGGCCATATTGAGTGGGGGACGTGAGATTAATAAAGTGCTGGATTAGTGTGATCCTAGTTCATTTTATTACTTCATTGCTGTGCTGTATGTGTATAGGCCAATGTAGTTGGATCTGTATGTGCGTTATAATCGAAATTAATCGATTAGTCGATTTTTAAAATGTTCGATCAAATTTTTTTAAAATCAGTAACGGCCTTAAAGTTAAATCAAAATGATTAATGAATCATGGATAGTTTCATGAGCACACAGATGAATGCTGCTGCGATTTGCAGTTAAAGGGTGTAAACCCTGACTTTAAGCCTGGAAAATACGCACATCAATCCATCATACTACATAAATAGTGCTGAAAAGTCAGGGCGTTACATTTTTCCACATTGGTATGCACTGATGCAAGCACTGGTGTGAATGAGCCCTAAATGTTTTGCATGCAACATCACATCTGCGCAGGTGGAGTAAATGTATTTGTGTTGTATATAAATTGTGGGTAGGGCTGGTGCTAGACTGTTTTGCGCCCTATGCAAGACCAGCTACTTGCATTAGCTACTAGCTTGCACTATTAGCTAGCTTTTAATTTGCAAGAAAAAGAACCATAAGATGCCAACAGCACCAGCAGTAAAGCCGAAACATATATTAACCAGGTTTAGTTTGTCATTTACACTGAGCACACTCCATCATAGACATCCACTAGAGGGAGAATCCATCTATTTGTACTGGAGATGTAAATATGGAACAGTAAGTGTAAAAAGCCATCAGTAGCATAGCAGATCCTTTAAGTCCTGTAAGTTGCAACGTGGGGCCTCCTTGGTTAAGATTTGTTTTTCCAGCACATCCCACAGATGCTCGATTTTGGTTTGAGATCTGGAGAATTTTGGGGCCAAATCAACCCCTCAACCTTGTGGTGTTCCTCAAACCTTTCTTGAGCCATTTTTGCATCATTGCAGGGTGCATTATCGTGCAAAGTCATCAGGGAATATGGTTTTCATGAAGGGGTGTACTTGGTCAGCAACAATGTTTAGGTAGGTGGTACTTTTCCAAAGTAACATTCACATGAGTGGCAGGACCCAAGGTTTTCCAGCAGAACATTGCCCAAAGTGTCACTGCCTCAGCTGGCTTGCCTTCTTCCCATGCATCCTGGTGCCATCTCTTCCCCAGGCAAGCAACATGCATGCAAATGGCAATATAAGTTATATCAAAGAAACCTTGATTCATCAGACCGGGCCACCTTCCATTGCTCCGTGGTACAGTTCTGATGCTCATGTGCCCATTGTAGGCACTTTTGGCGTTGGACACAGGTTAGCTTAGGCAACCGATCAGCCTGTGGTTACACAAACCCATATGCAACAAATTGTGATGCACTGTATTCACACCTTTCTATTGGAACCAGTATTGACTATTTCAGCAATTTGAGTAACCGTAGCTCTTCTATTGGATCATACTACAACATGGGCCAGCCTTTTCGACCCCATTAGGTTTGTGTTTAGCTTGTTGATGTACAGATATTATTGCAGATGCTGGGTTTTGTTTAAATACAAATACAAATATAAAAGACAAATGTTTTAGATCGGTCGGCAGCTTTGTAAAATAAAGATCAAAGGGTCATTGATGTATTCACTATCTTATTTTAGGTACCTCCAAGTAGGGAAGAGCCAAGAACACCCGTCTTAAGCCAGAACATTCCAAAATTTTACTTTCCTAAAGGATGTCCAAAAGGAAACGTCAATATAGATGCTATAATTTTGAAGATTGAGAAAACGTTTTCAGCTTTTCCAAATGAGAGAGCAACACTTGAAGACATGGGAAAAGTAGCTAAGGTATTTTCCATGTGTTTCAGTTTACAACACTATGTTCTGCATTGTGCCTTTTACAAAAAAAAATTCTACTGTGCAGTCACGGAATTTATTTTCTTGTGTTTTGAATGTTGAATTATACATTTGCTTATCAACCATATTCCTATGTAATCTGATAGCTATCTAGTTACAGTAGTTCAAAGGAATGTTTGACTGCTCTTGCTCAGGGTGTGGGCGAGACTTGCTGGATTTCAAATTGTGATCAGTGCTTCATGGTTAGTTGATTAGAAAAGAGTGCAGTTAAGCAGCTCCTGTGCACAGAAAGTAGCCCTGGCGGTACACCATAGACTATTTTAGAAGATCCCCAAAACAAATGTATATGGTCCAATGTATTAATTTTAGTCAAAAGCAGTGTTCCATAGTAGTAAGGGGTATCACTATATGAGGGCTACAGACATTAAATGCCTAATTTTGGTCTGATAAAGTATATTTATATTACTTGCATTTTTATAGCTTAATGATTGGAGACCCCATGATGTCCCTGAAACTCATCCTGTCTGGCTTGTCTTGAAATGCTTATTGGATTATATATACATTCCACACGGCTCTCCTCTTCCATCATTCACCATAAAGCTAGGCTATATGGAGTAATTGGAGTTGCGTTTTTTCCTGCAAAAATGTTGCCTCCGAGCAGATGTATCTACCTGTGACATTGCACAGTAGCTATGGAAATGGCTGTATGTAACCATAATATGATTTTATATAATGCTGACCATTTATGCAGCACTTTACTGTACATTCACATTAGTCCCTGGCCTCCAGGAGTTTGCAATCGAAGGTGCGTGCATGCATGCATGCATACATACACTGGATAGATGTCTTATCCCAACTAATCACTGTTTGCTAGACTTGTATCGGCAATGTAGGTTTGGGACAAAGCTTGCAAAGCCACTGATTAACAATTTGTCTATGCTTGGCTCCTGTAGTTGACTTGCACCATGCATTCCTTGACTTTCTATCCACTATGCACGTCCCCTCTGCTCTGGCCTTGGCAGAGCAGCAATCCATCCCCCTGAAAGTCGAATACTGGCCTGCTCTGTCTGCAGTACTGCACAGCATGCTGGCCTGGCTTTTACTGAAGGGGCAATTTCATAAAGCATACTTGTGCCAAAAATAATTGTCACTTTGGGCTCATTCTGAAAATGTTGGCTACTTGCCTGTCTCTGGCCCCAACACTTTTGAGCTCGGAGCTGAAATAAGAATGCAGAAACACCCGGTACACATAGTTCCTTCTGACTCCATAAGCACAGACAGCCAAGCAACTACTGTCTTCCAAATAGAGAGGTAAGCAGCTGCAGCATATGCATGTCGCTCATCAGACTTATTTTCTTTAATGCTAAACTCCAGGAATTCCTTTCCCTACCTAATCTATATTGGATCTCTAAGTAAATTACACCTATACTGTCAACATTTCAAGAAGTACTTTTTAGTGTTGTATACAGCACGTCTATGACATTGTCCTTTTCAGCAGAACTCCTATAATTTAATTTTGCCTTGAGTAATGTCCTACCTTCTGCCCACATATCAAACTACATGTCCCAATATGCATTGGGAACGCTGTAGTTTCATTGTCATGGGCGTAACTGCAGGCATTTCTTGGAGTCGCTCTAGTTGGTATTGGCGATACAATTGGTTGAATAGGAGAGCAGGCACTGCTTGGGTGGGTAGGTGTAACTGTGCAGGTAGGCATGCCTGGGCAGAATTGAATGGGTTGTGATTAGCATCAGGGTTGAGATCATCACCTCTGTATTCTAAAGAACTGAGGTTGGTCTAGTCGACTCAGCATCGCACTGTAATTCACTGCATGAGCAGAGTGTCACACAGCCGGGAATAAATTAACCCAAGGGAGTAAGTTTTATATTCTGTATGTGGTATCTAAAAGAATGGTGACTTGACAGAAAAATGCACTGGAGCAAGGAATTAGGCAGACTTGTATAAATCCAATTCTTTTTTTTGGAGATCAAAGTTGGAATGATCTTTAGACTTGACACTGGTGGCATTCATTGGTTTGTGTCCTAGTGTAATAGAGCTCAACTGAAATACAAAGCAGGGAAAGTACTTTGTTTTTGTATTCATGTACTTTGTTTAATAGTTCTGCAAGCCGTGCCAGAATTCCCTAGTGGGACATATTCCCAAGATAGTGTGGAAGATAAATACAGCGCGTGTGATTAATAGGAGGATTTCTCAGCACTTGTACAGGCCTGCCTTCTATCATGAAATTTGTATTGCAGAATGTCATTTTCACAAGGCTATGTATGGGCATTTGGTAATGGCTTCTTTTGGCCTCAAGACCAGCCTTTAACTTGTTTTCCCTGATCTGTTTTGAATTTGAGTAATTTTTGTGGGTTCCAACCCACATTTCATGTTAATAAATGTAAGGGCTCATTTACTCAAGTGTGCTTAGTTTTGTAGTTTTGGCATACAGTAATGCACATTGAAGAGTAATTTATGGAGGTTGATTTAATATTGGTTTCATAATCTCCTACAAATATTGCTGAAATGTGGGGACATGGCTGTTGCATAACATGGAATAGTCTCAACAGGTCACCGGCACACAGATGAATTCCATATCCCTGATATATTTATTGAAAAATGTCACGTCATTAGAAGCTGAAGCTGGTGTTTCGGGACCTCGCAGGGACCCTTCATCAGAGCAACATAGTGACGTCACCATGTCGCTCTGAAGGGTCCCTGCGAGGTCTCATATGCTAGCTTTAGCTTCTAATGACGTGACATTTTTCAATAAATCTGAGATCTTGAATTCATCTGTGTGTGCTGGTGACCTGTTGAGACTATTCTGAGTTTTGCACGGCGCCATCCGTGTGATCACCCAGAGCACCACCATTGGAAGATTGCAGACTGTAAGGAGTGCGGGTGGTTCTTGGAAACAACTGTTGCATAACATGGCCTGTTACATTATTATCAGCACCTCAAATTGCTCTTTTTCTTGTCTTAATACACACCTCGCTTGTCATTAGTTATATTTTAAGCAGCAGTGTTCTAATCTTCGGAAATTCCCTAATACAATAAGAGAGCCTTACGTTCATGAATAAAAGATACATTTGTCAATTAAAAGATACAATTTCAATTAAATGAGAAATCCATTAATCATTAAAGGAAAAGCCAATACAATACCTTATTGCTTTATGCTTTTTTGAGTAAAAAAGTTAAAACAAATTTCTGCTGATATTTTGCCTTCCCTGATACCTCCCTCCCCAATCCATAAACACACTAATGACATTTTCTAGATCACAACTGTTTTCATTACATATATTTTATACCCATGAACATCACCATCTCTGTGCTTCCCTATGCAATGTTGGAAGCTCATGATTGGTGGGAGCAGATGGCAGGGTGCTGTACATAACTTTCTGAAATCACCGCACCCTCAGTAGTCATCTCAAGAGCCCTCTGCCCTAGTGCAAGCAGTGGGTTGGCTCATGGGATGAACTATGTAAATATCAGTTGGCAGAAACATGTATATATGAACCTCACTTTTTTTATATTGTATGGTGGCTTTATACCAACATTCCAAATATATTGCACAAAGACCAGGGACTTTAATGTACTCCCTATACATTATAGATTAGTTAAACTTATTAGATAGAGAAGTCTAAAATCTGACACGACGTACAAAGGAGACGTTAAAATAGCTCCTGTATTAAGTGTAATGAATTCCTCCTGGCTCACAAACGAAACACCATGTGACCAATACATTTATTCAACATTGCACTAATGTACATTTTATCTCATGGCAATGATTTTGGTGAGCCAACTCAGTTGACTCCTCAAAATCAAGAATACAAGCAGAATGCTCTAGGTATGTCCACATGGTGATGCAGAGTCTCCATGACAATCCAATTAATGGAGTGGGCCAGGAGCAGTAAGGATGAGGAGGAAAGAGCAAGATGGATGTTCTACAGCAAGAAAATGAGGCAGGCTCTATCTGACTTGATGTAGCTTCTAATGCACACTAAGAAGCTTTGTGTGCAGTGAAATCAGAGTAAGCAATTTCTGTATAGGAGAGGAGACTGTACAACATTACAAAATTGATGGCACCTTTAATCTGATACGCACAGTGATGAGATTTAAGGGCAATACTTCTGATTTTCTTATCACAGTGAGACTCTTGAGAGTCCTTGCTTTGAATGAGCCATGAATCAATCCTAAATGTGCATTTATAAGAATGTAATTATTCACTCAAGTTTATAAAGCAGGGTTGGCCAAACCATTGTCCCTTCAGCTGTGTTTAAACTACAAATCCCATCATGCATCTGTGGCTCAGTCTTTTTTAATGCCTAATGGGATTTGTAGTTTCACTACAGTTGGGGGGCCAAAGTTTGGCTACCCCTGTTACCAAACTTTTGCGGTTCATGGGTATAGTCTTAACCATTAAAGCAGACCTGTGTCGGGACTATAGAGAGGGAACCATATGTTCTTAAGCCAGAAAAGAGCTTTTGCATACCTCTCTAGCTGCCTGTAGTATCGAGTAATTCTCAAAGATGACAAAGGACTCGGAATTTGGGTTTATTTGGTTTCTAAAAGCCTAAAATTTCTTGAACTTTGAAAATACAATTCTCCACAATTGCTTATAGCTACAGAGGTGAATGAAGGCTTGTTCTAAAGTGCTTTGCTGCTTGTGTACTATATGCTTTAGTGTGCATAGTCTGGGCACAGATTTGCTTTAAAGGAGAACTATGAGGTGAGTGATTTTCACTCATCCTCATAGTTGGAGCCGACCTGTGACAATGAAACTGTCACACGGCGGCTCAATAGGTCCGGGAAGTCAGTGAACACATACCATCGCTTGCTCACTTTCCGATCATCCCCCGGCAGTGAGCCGTGACTGTCAGTCGGCGCTCCCTGCAGGGATCCCCCCCTCCAATCCTCCACCGCTGACTGAAGGAACGGATGTGTCGGGCAATGTTGGCTTTGCCTCTAGGTAGGCAGAGCCAGCTGTCACTCGCACAGCTGGGTGGATCTCAACAGCATTGTTGGGATCCTTCGCAGCTGCGGCGCTCTCGGTATATAGCGGGCAATAGCCCGCTATTTACTGAGCTTTGGGTCATGGAGGACGCTAGTATATGTCCTCCTGTGACCCTTAAGAGAACTTTGGGATAAAAAGGTTGCCCCATAGTTCTCAAGTATGGAATGTGCAGTTTATTAGTTGTCCTGCATGGCTGTAAACAAGCTAATATTTGGTCACCACTAGAGGGGTTTAGAAATAGGAGTCCTGCTCTACATTGAACTAATCAGTACCTAGGGAGACATGTTTCCAAGCATAGTAGAAGATACTAAGGATTACAGTTGCATGAAACTGTATTAGGAACAGGAATTCTCAGTACAGGAAACCCATACTAACATTTTCAGAGGCTGCTGGGATAAGTACAAATGTAATCGTAAATGTGTAGTAGTGCTTTTATAATAGACAAAACTTGTTTTGTTCTAACAATTGCTACTGTTTTAGGCATGCGACTGTCCACTTTACTGGAAAGCTCCATTATTTTATTCAGCTGGTGGAGAGAGGACTGGATGTGTGTCTGTGCACAAGTTTGTGGCTATGTGGAGAAAGTAAGTGATCTTTCAATCAGCATATTACAAAGGGCACTAACCAATGTCATCCAATCAGAATTCCCTTTTACTAAAGCGTTGCTGCATGGAGTTGGGAGAAAACACAAACACCATTTTTTTTTTTTTGCCTGAGTATCCACCAAGGATTAAATGTCATGGTTGTATATCACCTGACTCATTTTAAGGCTGTCCCACAATCCCCTAAATTGCAAGATCACCTTTTAAAGCACATACCTCTCCTTTGGATGTTTTTGTTAGACTTGGTATGATGTGTAACGGATCTCAGTACCCTGGGTATCCGCTAAGGTCACAGCTTCCTCATGCCATCAACCCAATCCAAAGTTTGATGTTGGGTTATTTAGTTCTACCCAGGAAACAGCCGAGGCATGCTTTAGGGTAAGAACATTTTATTGAGACCCATTTTATACAAATCTGGATGGGTAAAAAAAATAATACAACCAAAACATTAATAAAGGCAAACCACCGTCCCCAGTGCCTGGAAGTCTGGAGCAGATATCAATCTTCTGCCATTTTAAGCCTTGATGGTTTGAATAGCCAAACTATGTACACAGGATGGGTGAGAAACAATGGGTATAATGAGAGTAACTGTTTCCTGAGAGTTATGGTAATCCCGTTAACCCAATCCCACAAATGGACAAACACTTTAACTATCTAGATAGGAGTCTAGGTCCAGAGTTAACCCCTTGTGTGCTACTGCATTCCATATTGTCAGTTCAGGACTGGGTGATTGGGTTTGTGAAACCTAGTTACTGGCTCCTAAGATGGCCTCCTATCACAAGCTCCATAATCCAGAGTCTCTAGTAATTGGGAAAACATGGTGCCCCCTACCAGGGGAAAGGAGCCCCAATAGCCCCCACCTCCCAAAAACCAAACCACTTTCTTAGCCAAGGTCCATAGTCGGTGGGGAGGAGGCTTGCCTTCAGTCCCCTTCAGTTGCTTAGGACTCTGAGGCTTCCATGACAACAGGACATGGGGATTGTTCATAGTGTTCAACATGTCATGTTTGAACTCTTGAGTAGTATCTGGTCTGACGGAGGCCACCTCTGCATCCTGTTTGGGCAGACATGTTGGCCAGACGGAATTGTTCACATTATCCCATTTATTCAGAATTCAGTAGTGTGGTTTCCAAAAGATGGCCTAACATGGCTCGAAATTTAACTGATTCGGGCTGAATTGGCCGAATTCCAGCTGTGGTTGACGCTCAGTACCACCGGGTTCCACTAAAATCTGTTAAAGCCAGGGGAAAACTTGTCGGTCTTACTGCAGCTTGTCAGATGCAGGCAATGTTTAGGTATACAATAGCCAAGAAGGGAGATTCCTCCATCCACCCTGTTCAGCAGTGATGTGGAAATCCATAGATTTCCCTTGCTCATTACCGGGGACTAAGGTGAAATATAACCTTGTGGCTAGCCTAACAATAGATGTCTGCACACCCTCCCACAAAGTCTCTTGTCGTTGTGCTCCTCATTTACAGCATGTGTGTGTGATCTACATCTTTGGGACCTAGGGAAGAAAGCACTATTTTATACTAATGGCTGTAGCACTTTGTTCGAACTGGGATTCTAGGCAGAAATATTTTACAACTAGAATCCCTTAGAACTGCAAAAAAAGACTTTGGGAATATGTAACGACTGAAAGATCTGGGCAAAAGTGTCTCCTGACCTTTTATTTATGTTGTACTGTATTCCTTAGAGTCTTGCACACTTGCCACGATGACGCTGCAAAATTTCTTCAGCTTCTTGCCAAGCCTGGCTGCAGCTATTTGGAACAAGAAGATTTTATTTTATTTTTACAAGTAAGTATTGAATTTCCTAGTACAATGTTGCAGATTCTACTGCCTTTCATTTACTGTTTAGCACCAGTCTGGTACTATATTCTTGTAAATTTCATAAGCCATAAGGTAACAAACATTTCTCTATTACAAATCCGATTTACAGCAAGCAAAAAGAATTGTGCAATGTGTTCTAGATCATGTAAAAGTGTAGTTATTAGGAAATCACTACTGTAGACTGTTAATGTTGCCTTGCTTTTCTGTTGTACAGGATGTGGTGAACACTCACCCACATTTAACTTTTTTGCGCGAGGCCTCTGAATTTCATTCCCGCTACATAACCACAGTAAGTAACAATTTCCTCTGTCTTGTAAACTTGTTCTACTTTCTTGATGTGTTTATTAAAGTGGACCTGAGCTCAAAGATTTGCTGTCTCCCGTTTGGCTTCCAAGATCAAACGAGATCGGGAGCAGTTAGGGTGGTGTGGCCCTAGGCAAGATTTGCTGTCTTTTTCAGGAAATAGAAGTTGTGACTAATCATTCTCTTAAATTGTTGCCTGAAATCACTGAAGAATTGCAGTGCACCACCAAGCTTTTCTGCAGTGAGATCTAAGGCACTGCTGCCTCTGACTGCTAGTCTCATGAGATTTGGTTAAGTCACTGCTCTGAGACTCGCTGTTCTCCTTGCTTGAGGGGAGCTATACCAGAGTACCTGCAAGGATCTTCCTGCTTTTAATTCTGTGATTACTGTTTTTTGATTATGCCACCAGTTATCAGGGGAAACGCTCTGACATGAGGGAGCAAAGTCCTGCTCCTCTACCAAGATGGCCACCTACGCAGACTGTAACAAGGCATGCGAACGTCCGCTCTCCGATCTGCTCCCTGTTCTATGGAATCGGGAGCGACACGTATTGCATCACTTCTGATCCCTGAGCTATCATTGCTGGGCTCCTGAAGCCCAGCAATAAGCTAATAAAGTGCAATCTGCACTTCAATAGCTTAGTGGAAAAGTGATACTAGGGGTCTTTTGGACCCCCATTATTACACAGGATCTTTCACTGCCAATATGCTATCACATGGGCTTGTAAGCATGCCCCCCCCCCCATGCGATGGCAATTAAAAATAAAAATAATGAAATGTAAAAATAAGCCCCCTGCGAGCATGCATGTCTTCACGTAAACACGTGTCGGGTGCGCCTATGTATGAAAACGATGATCGCGCTACACATATTGGGTATTGCCGTGCACACCAAAGAGCAATCATTCTAGGGCCAATATTTATGTGCATCTCTAAACTAATAACCTGTATGGGCTTTTAAAGCGTCTTCTATGGACTTTTTGGGGTACTGACTTTTGATTTCACGGACGCACACAATTTTTAACCTTAGTTTGTTGGGTATCTATTTACGTCGTAACCTCATCTTTTATATTGTGTTTTTGGGGCACTAAATTTAACTTGTTAATTTTTCACTACATTTTTGGTTTGATAAGTTGCGCTAATATCCTGCAACGTAAAAATTTACAACTGCCAACATTTTATTCTACAGGGTCTTGGCTTTCAGAAAATGTTTGGGGGTTTGAAGTAATTTTCAGGCCTAAAATGTGGATTATAACATGGGTGCAACAAACAAAGGCCTCGGTCATTACGGGGTTAAACTAAGATCAGTCAAGTTTTACTTTTCTAACCATATTACATCCATGTAATTAGTGTAACCTAAAACATGGTCCCATTGCAGCTATGTCATCCATTCAGATCCTTTGAGAGGCTCTGTAAATGGAGAAACTACAAGTTCTATCAGTCAGTGTGGCAGCGTTCTCAAAGAAATAAGTGCAGTGACATCATAGGTGAAGCAGTAAAAAGTAACCAGGGAGATCACCTAACCGACTTGGTGATAAAGGGTAGCACTCTGTAGCCCACTTCCTGAGACTAGGGTGATCTCCAGGAACATAGATCTGCATAGAAGACCTTTAACCACCTTCTAGAACAAAGACAAAAGGTACCTAGAAACGGCTGCTTTTGGATGGAAGCTTATTCAGCTTGAGTTTTTATATTCATTTTAGTGTTGGGCTGCAGTACTCTTATACGTTGCAGTGCAACTAGCACTAAATAGCTGGATTTGTGGCAAGTCCTGTTGCTAAAGTTGCCCTTGTTGGGTTGGTGGTCAACCCACTGGTTGAAAATGCATTTTTCTTGCTCTTTAATTTTGAACTCCAGGCAAACAGTGTAATACATACGAGAGCTGTTTTAGCTTACAAAAGATTTGTATTTCTTTCCACCCAGTTCTGGGATTTATACAGCCACACAGGACTGCTTTGTTGGACTGGGCAGGAGAACTGATATTTCTCCTGCAGTTCATGAAAATGTACAGGTCTCCCTTTTTTATTCTCCACTATTTTGGCTGAATTGTGAAAAGATCAACTGCAAACGAATGAGCTCATCTCTGCCCCTCTGCTCTTATAGACACGCTCCTTTCTTTGCTGGACACAACTGATTGGCAGATCGATCTAAAAGGGACAAAGTGTTGGCAGGAGTTTAAGTCCAATGTTTAAGTTTTATGTAAGGTTGAGGAGATGTTAGGGATGGCTTTCTGTCCTGGTGACCAGACTGGAAGTGAGGTGATCTCCTGTTGGGACAAAGCAATGAAAACCAGAAAGG